>NC_048567.1:63994183-64156683 GCF_013265735.2 Oncorhynchus mykiss | reverse complement strand
TTCCACCTTCTCCACTACTGTCCCATCGATGTGGATGGGGGGTGCTCCCTCTGCTGTTTCCTGAAGTCAACGATCATCTCCTTTGTTTTGTTGAAGTTGAGTGTGAGGTTACTTTCCTGACACCACACACCGAGGGACCTCACCTCTTCCCTGTAGGCCTTCTCATCATTGTTGGTAATCAAACCTACCATTGTTTTGTCTGCAAACTTGATTGAGTTGGAGGTGTGCTTGGCCACGCAGTCATGGGTGAACAGGGCTGAGAGCCCCTTCTAGGGCCCCAGGGTTGAGGATCAGCGGGGTGGAGATGTTGTTTCCTATCCTCACCTGGGGGCGGCCCGTCAAAAAGTTCAGGATCCAGTTGCACAGAGCGGGGTCGAGACCCAGGGTCTCGTGAGGGTACTATGGTGTTAACTGTTGAGCTGTAATCGATGAATAGCATTCTTACATACGTATTCCTCTTGTCCAGATGGGTTAGGGCAGTGTGCAGTGTGATTGCGATTGCGTCACCTGTGGACCTATTGGGGCGGTAAGTAAATTGGATTGGGTCTAGGGTGTCAGGTAGGGTGGAGGTGATATGACCCTTGACTAGTCTCTCAAAGCACTTCATGATGATGGAATTGAGTGCTACTGGGCGATAGTTGTTTAGGTCAGTTACCTTAGCTTTCTTGGGAATAGGAACAATGGTTGTCCTCTTGAAGCAGGTGGGAACAGCAGACTGGGATAAGGATTGATTGAATATGTCCGTAAACACACCAGCCAGCTGGTCTGTGCATGCTCTGAGGACGCGGCTAGGGATGCCGTCTGGGCCGGCAGCCTTGTGAGGGTTAACACGTTTAAGAGTTTTACTCACGTCGGCTGCAGTGAAGGAGAGCCCACAGGTTTTGGTAGCGGGCCGTGTCAGTGGCACTGTATTGTCCTCAAAGCGAGCAAAGAAGTTGTTTAGTTTGTCTGGAAGCAAGACATCAGTATCCGCGACGGGGCTGGTTTTCTTTTTGTAATCCGTGATTGACTGTAGACCCTGCCAAATACGTCTCATGTCTGAGCCTTTAAATTGCGACTCTACTTTGTCTCTATACTGACGCTTAGCTTGTTTGATTGCCTTGCGGAGGGATTAGCTACACTGTTTGTATTTGCTCATGTTTCCAGTCGCCTTGCCATGATTAAAAGCAGTGGTTCGCGCTTTCAGTTTTGCGCGAATGCTGCCATCAATTTCTGGTTGGGAAAGGTTTAAATAGTCACCGTGGGTACAACATCACCGATGCACTTGCTAATAAACTGGCTCACCGAATCAGCGTATTCATCAATGTTGTTGTCTGAGGCTATCCGGACCATATTCCAGTCCACGTGATCGAAGCAATCTTGAAGCGTGGAATCATTTTGGTCGGACCATGGTTGAGCACGGGTGTTTGCTGTTTGAGTTCCTGTCTATAGACTGGGAGCAAGGAGTCGTGGTCAGACTTTACAAAAGGAGGATGGGGGAGGGCTTTGTATGCGTCGCGGAAGTTAGAGTAGCAGGGATCCAGAATTTTGCCAGCCCGGGTCACGCATTCGATATGCTGATAAAATTTAGGGAGCCTTGTTTTCAGATTAGCCTTGTTAAAATTCCCAGCTACAATAAATGCAGCCTCACGATATGTGGATTCCAGTTTACATAGAGTCCAATGAAGTTCTTTCAGGGCCGTTGAGGTTTCTGCTTGGGGGGATATACAAGGCTGTGATTATATTCGAAGAGAATTCTCTTGGTAGATAATGCGGTCAGCATTTGATTGTAAGGAATCCTATATCAAGTGAACAAAAGTACTTGAGTTCCTGTATGTGGTTATGATCACACCACGTCTCGTTAATCATAAGGCATACACCCCCGCCCTTCTTCTTACCAGAAAGATGTTTGTTTCTGTCGGCGCGATGCGTGAAGAAGCCGGGTGGCTGTACCAACGAGTGAGCCATGTTTCCGTGAAACAGAGAATGTTACAATCTCTGATGTCTCTCTGGAAGCCAACCCTTCCGGATTTCGTCTACCTTGTTGTCAAGAGACTGGACATTGGCGAGTAGTGTACTTGGGAGCAGTGAGCATGTGTCCGTCTACGGAGCCTGACCAGAAGACTGCTCCATCTGCCCCCTCTGCGGGCGCCGTTGTTTTTGGTCGCCTACTGGGACCCGACCCATTGTCCTGGGTCCTGGTCCAAACAGAGGCTCCGCTTCGGGAAAGTCGTATTCCTGGTCGTAATGTTGGTAAGTTGACGTTGCTGTTATATCCAATAGTGAATGTAATAAGACTTAAGATTTCCTGGGGTAGCAGTGTAAGAAATAATACATTTAAAAACAAAATACTGCATAGTTTCCTAAGAACGTGAAGCGAGGCAACCATCTTTGTCGGGGCCAGGTAAACATTAGCCAGGTAGCTAGCTATAACTAGCTGGCTAGAAGGATGAAATTAGAAGCTAACGTTTTACAGAGCCTGAGCTCAGCAGGAGCAGTTGATTGAAATTAAGCTAGCTATAATCAAAAGATGGGCAACTTTAAGTTCTTATAACAAAATACCTTTTCTTTATAGAGACAGACATTTGTGAGTCAGGTTGCAATGAAGGAGGCAAAGGAAGTACATAGCGAGAGGAAGTATTAAAGCAAGCAGGGAGAGAAGTTAGTAGTACAGTGGTTCCCATACTTCAAGTCCGGGACAATTTCAAAGATTGTACTGAGTTACAGTTCATATAAGGAAATCAGTCAACATCATCAGTCTTAGACTTAACACTCATGTATTTAGTAAATAAGTAGTGAAACACGTATTATTGAGTAGAACATCGACAGGACCACAGTGGAGAGGGTGAAAAGCTTCAAGTTCCTCGGCGTACTGTACACATCACTGACAATCTGAAATGGTCCACCCACACAGACAGTGTGGTGAAGAAAGCCCAAGAGTGCCTCTTCAACCTCAGGAGGCTGAAGAAATTCGGCTTGGCCCCTAAGATCCTCACAAACATTGACAGATGCACCACTGAGAGCATCCTGTCGGGCTGTATCGCCGCCTGGTATGGCAACTGCACCGTCCGCAACTGCAGGGCTCTCCAGAGGGTAGTGAGGTCTGTCCAATGCATCACCAGGGGCACACTTCCTGCCCTCCAGGACACCTACAGCACCTGATGTCACAGGAATGCCAAAAAGATTATCAAGGACATCAACCAGCCTTTTCACCCGCTATCATCCAAAAGGCAAGGTCAGTAAAGGTGCATCAAAGCTGAGACAGAGAGACTGAAAAACAACTTCTATCTCAAGGCCATCAGACTGTTAAATAGCCATCACTAGCCAGCTACCACCCAGTTACTCAACCCTGCACCTTAGAGGCTGCTTCCCTACATACATAGACATGGAATCACGCTTCACTTTAATAATGGAACACTGGTCACTCTAATAATGTTTACATAATGTTTTACTAATTTTATATGTATATACTGTATTCTAGTCAATGCCACTCTGACATTGCTCGTCATAATATTTATATATTTCTTATTTTGAGATTTGTGTGTATTGTTGTGAATTGTTTGATACTACTTCACTGTTGGAGCTAGGAACACAAGCATTTCGCTACACCCGTAATAACATCTGCTAAATAAGTGTATGTGACCAATAACATTTGATTTGATTTGATTTGAATGGTAAGTTAGTTGTTTGTATTTTCATGAGGTTGTGGCTATATACTGCCATCTGTTGGTGACCAGAAATAATTGCATAATAGGACCTATTACATATTGATGTTACATGAAAATAAATATTAGTGCTTGAAAAAGTACTTGAAAGTCCTTCAATTTCACTTGCCACTGTCTGTCCATATCCTGGTGTGTGTGTGTGTGTGTGTGTGTGTGTGTGTTTTCCTGTTTGTTTTCCTACATTATCAGGACCCCAATGTCCTAACATTTCACCTGAATGTTATTTTAAGGGTAAGGGTTAGGTTTAGGGTTTTGGGGTTAGGGTTAGGTTTAGGGTTAGGCTTATAGTTATGGTTATGGTTAGCTTTAGGTTTTTTGGGGTTAAGGTTAGGGATAGGTTAAGGGCTAGGGTTAGGGTTAGGTTTAGGGTTAGGGAACATAGGATATTTAATGGTCAAACATTTTTACACTCCAAAAGGTCCTAAAATTTCACGAAAACAAAGCTTTGTGGGTGTTCTCAGCTCTGTTGTATTTCAAGACCTCTAGAGAGAAAAAGGATAGAACTGAGTGAGATAGCACTGGTCTCTGAGGAACCTATCTCACAGCTTTTTTTCAATTCCCAACTTCGCTCAATACTAAAGGGCCATAGAAAGTTATAATAGACTCTTTCAATGTGAGTGAAAAGAAACGATTTGGATTCAATTTGGGATGTCTGATACGAGCACGGCTGGGTCTAACATGACGTGGTTGTGTGTGAATAGAGTGGATGACTGTCCGTTCATACTGGAAGACCTAGGTCTGTATTTGGGATGTCTGGTACGAGCACGGCTGGGTCTAACATGACGTGGTTGTGTGTGAATAGAGTGGATGACTGTCCGTTCATACTGGAAGACCTAGGTCTGTATTTGGGATGTCTGGTACGAGCACGGCTGGGTGTAACATGACATGGCTGTGGGTGAATAGATTGGATGACTGTCCGTTCATACTGGAAGACCTAGGTCTGTATTTGGGATGTATGGTACGAGCACGGCTGGGTCTAACATGACGTGGCTGTGTGTGAATAGTTTGGATGACTGTCCGTTCATACTGGAAGACCTAGGTCTGTATTTGGGATGTCTGGTACGAGCACGGCTGGGTGTAACATGACATGGCTGTGGGTGAATAGATTGGATGACTGTCCGTTCATACTGGAAGACTGTTCAGATTACCTCTTGACAAACTGTTTCCCAGTAGCTCTATAAGTGAACTCTCGAACCTCTCCCTTCATCCCAGTAGCTCTTTAATAACTTCTCTCTAACGAACGTTAGCCCATTCAATCCGCTGGCAGGTGGTTTGAGTAAAAAATTAATAAAATTGAATGACGTTTTTTCAATCGGCATTGAAATGACTAAAACCTAATGGAAACTGTGCAGAAATGACAATGGCCTACATTTATAGTCTCTTCACTCTGTCCAGCTTGCTAACAGTCATCGAATGAAAGCTAGACAGTCAGGGAGGATTCAAAATTCCAAAAGCGATGGATAAAGGAAATGTAATACATTTAAATCCGGCTCTCTGGACCTCCATGAAGAATAAATGCAGCTTGCGGGGAAAATGAGTTTGACACCCCGGCCCTAACCTCCTCCCTCTGTCTTTATAGCCTCTCCCCTCTATACCAGCCTTTCGTCTGGCGGATCCCATCTGTGCCTCTGTATTTCTGAGGCTTTCACTTTCTTCACCTCTCTGAAACATTCTCCCTGTCTTTCTATGTCTACCACCCTGTCTCTATCTCCTTTACCTCTCTGAAACATTCTCTCTGTGTTTCTATGTCTACCACCCTGTCTCTATCTTCTTCACCTCTCTGAAACATTCTCTCTGTGTTTCTATGTCTACAACCCTGTCTCTATCTTCTTTACCTCTCTGTGTATCTATGTGGCCCTGACTGTCCCTAATCTATAGCTCAGTGTATCTATGTGGCCCTGACTGTCCCTAATCTATAGCTCAGTCTATCTCTATGGCCCTGTCCCTACTCTATAGCTTAGTGTATCTCTATGGCCCTGTCCCTAATCTATAGCTCAGTGTATCTCTATGGCCCTGTCCCTAATCTATAGCTCAGTGTATCTCTATGGCCCTGTCTGTCCCTAATCTATAGCTCAGTGTATCTCTATGGCCCTGTCCCTAATCTATAGCTCAGTGTATCTCTATGGCCCTGTCTGTCCCTAATCTATAGCTCAGTGTATATCTATGGCCCTGTCCCTAATCTATAGCTCAGTCTATCTCTTTGGTCCTGTCCCTAATCTATAGCTCAGTGTATCTCTATGGCCCTGTCTGTCTCTAGTCTATAGCTCAGTGTATCTCTATGGCCCTGTCTGTCCCTAAGCTATAGCTCAGTGTATCTCTATGGCCCTGTATGTCCCTAATCTATAGCTCAGTGTATCTCTATGGCCCTGTCCCTAATCTATAGCTCAGTGTATCTCTTTGGCCCCGCACTTTAACTAGCTAGCCATTTCACTTCGGTTACACCAGCCTCATCTCGGGAGTTGATAGGCTTGAAGTCATAAACAGCGCATTTCTTGACGCACAACGAAGAGCTGCTGGCAAAACGCAAAGAAAGTGCTGTTTGAATGAATGTTTATGCGCCTGCTTCTGCCTACCACCGCTCAGTTAGATACTTAGATACTTCAATGCTTGTATGCTCAGTCAGATTATATGCAACGCAGGACACGCTAGATAATATCTAGTAATATCATCAACCATGTGTAGTTAACTAGTGATTATGATTGATTGATTGTTTTTATAAGATAAGTGTCACGTTCTGACCTTAGT
The DNA here is from genome assembly GCF_013265735.2 of Oncorhynchus mykiss. NCBI lineage: Eukaryota > Metazoa > Chordata > Actinopteri > Salmoniformes > Salmonidae > Oncorhynchus > Oncorhynchus mykiss. Next base: position 64,150,234 of record NC_048567.1, on the reverse strand, counting down.
TCATTTGTTATGTCTTTGTTTTAGTATGGTCAGGGCATGAGTTGGGTGGGTTGTCTATGTTCCGTTTTCTATGTTGTGTTTTTGCGTTTGGCCTGGTATGGTTCTCAATCAGAGGCAGGTGTCGTTAGTTGTCTCTGATTGAGAATCATACTTAGGTAGCCTTTTCCCATTTGTGTTTCGTGGGTGTTTATTTTCTGTTCTGTGTTTGTATTTCACCGTTCAGGACTGTTTTGGTTTCGTTCTCGTGTTTTGTTGTTGTTGTTCGAGTATTTGTGTTCATTAAAAGAGAATATGAATACTTACCCACACTGCACCTTGGTCCTCCTCTCTTTCTCCCAACGACGAACGTTACAATAGGTAGCAATGTTTCTTACTAATGCTAGGTAGCAACTTACATTGGCTTACTGCATTCGCGTAACAGGCAGTCAGTCTCCTTGTGGAGTGCAACGAGAGAGAGGCAGGTCATTATAACGTTGGACTAGTTAACTGTAAGTTTGCAAGATTGCATCCCCCGAGCTGACAAGGTGAAAATCTGTCGTTCTGTCCCTGAACGAGGCAGTTAACCCACTGTTCCTAGGCTGTCATTGAAAATAAGAATGTGTTCTTAACTGACTTGCCTAGTTAAATAAAGATTAAATAAAGGTGTAAAAAAAAAATAATAATAATAATTCGGCCAAATCGGTGTCCAAAAATACCGATTTCCGATTGTATTGAAAACTTGAAATCAGCCCTAATGAATCGACCATTCCGATTAATCGGTCAACCTCTAATCTCCAAGGCCCTGTCTGCTCTCTCTCTGCTCTGTCTGCTGGATGTCAGGAGAGGAGAGGTGATTACATCATGTAGGTGGTTGTGACAGCCAGAGGCAGCAGAGAGAGAAGACCTGTCCTGTCTGCAGCTCTGACTCCATGATTAAGCTGTCAAACCCTCTCCTCTCCCTCCTTTCCTCTTCCTCTCCCTCATCTCCTATCCACTCCTCTTCCTCTCCCTCCTCTCCTCTTCCTTTCTCATCCTTTGCTCGGCCAGGAAACTAGTTTGCCTATGAATATTTAACACGGCAAGGTGAGAGTTGCAGACAGAGAGAGGGAGGGAGGGAGGTCTGGAGGGAGGTCTGTAGGGAAGAAGGGAGGTCTGGAGGGAGGTCTAGAGGGAAGGAGAGAGGTCTGGTGTGATGTCTGTAGGGAAGGAGGGAGGTCTGGAGGGAGGTCTAGAGGGAAGGAGGGAGGTTTGGAGGGAAGGAGGGAGGTCTGGTGTGATGTATGGAGGGAAGGAGGGAGGTCTGGAGGGAAGGAGGGAGGTCTGTAGGGAAGAAGGGAGGTCTGGAGGGAGGTCTAGAGGGAGTTCTGGAGGGAAGGAGAGAGGTCTGGAGGGAAGGAGGAAGGGAAGGAGGGAGGTCTGGAGGGAAGGAGGGAGGTCTGGAGGGGAGGGAAGTAGGTCTGGAGGGAAGGAGGGAGGCCTGGAGGGAGGTCTGGAGGGAAGTTGGGAGGTCTAGAGGGAGGTCAAGAAGGAGGTCTAGAGGGAGGCCTGGATGGAAGGAGGGAGGTCTGGAGGGAAGAAGGGAGGTCTAGAAGGAGGTCTAGAAGGAGGTCTAGAGGGGAGGAAGTAGGTCTGGAGGGAAGGAGGGAGGTCTGGAGGGAGGTCTAGAGGGAAGGAGGGAAGAAGGGAAGTCTGGAGGAAGGACTAGAGGGCAGTACAATAGTCTGAATCCCTTGCTACCTGGTAGAAGAGAGCAGCCAATCCCCTGTCTATTAGACACAGTCAGATATCTGAGCATGGCAGGTTGGCAGCAGCTAGCTTACATCCGCTATCATACCAGGACATTATAGAGCATGGTAAAGCACACCTGTTAGAACTATCTCTGTCTCTACATGCTACAGGATGGCCATACTTGCTTTTTGATGAGTTTTAGCTATTTTAAAGGTGGTATGTCATACCCTTGTTGTTGTGTAGTTGTAGCGAAAAAACATCTTCAATAACTCACTTTCACACTCTGTCTCAGACCTGCAGTATAGGCCTATGTATAGCCATTCTGGATCCAAATATGAATATGCTATCCATAAACTGCATTTTACTGACACAGTAAAAAGTTGTGAACATAAATACAGCCAACCTCTTAGATGTTAAGTTCCCTATATAAGGGATTTTGAGCGTTTCTGGACCAGTTCTGACTGACATTTTGGTGTACAAAGTGCTCTGTGAACGTTGTAGGGTCCCGTGCCAGAAAGCCTCATCTCAGATTTCAGTGTCAGGTTTCAGACCCAACATTTGCATAGGGAGTGACGTGTCATATTTTCTGGCCTATGCAAACAAAGGAAGGATTTCCTGTGCCTGTGAAACTCACAGCTTGCAATAGTGCATATCTAGCAGATTCTAGCAGAGTCTAGCAGATGCAACAATAGTAGTTTAATCTTGATGTGATATTCTCAGCCAGATTTAGAGCTTTCAACATGAAAAATATGAAATAATGTCATAGAATTGATACAATAGCACTTATTTTGTCACAGACGGATTAAATCACTTCATGCTTAAAGCAGGAGTTGTACCGAACCTGCACATATTTTAAATGTGTCTCTTTACATACACTCAATTAGTATTTGGTAGCATTGCCTTTAAATTGTTTAACTTGGGTCAAACATTTCGGGTAGCCTTCCTCAAGCTTCCCACAATAAGTTGGGTGAATTTTGTCCCATTCCTACTGACAGAGCTGGTGTAACTGAGTCAGGTTTGTAGGCCTCCTTGCTCGCATACGCTTTTCAGTTCTGCCCACAAATTTCCTATAAGATTGAGGTCAGGGCTTTGTGATGGCCACTCCAATACCTTGACTTTGTTGTCTTTAAGCCATTTTGCCACAACTTTGGAAGTATGCTTGGGTCATTGTACATTTGGAAGACCCATTTTCGACCTAAGCTTTAACTTCCTGACTGATGTCTTGAGATGTTGCTTCAATATATCCACAGAATTTTCCACCTCATGATGCCACCTATTTTGTGAAGTGCACCAGTCCATCCTGCAACAAAGCACCCCCGTGCTTCACAGTTGGGATGGTGTTCTTTGGCTTGCAAGCCTCCCCCTTTTTCCTCCAAACATAACAATGGTCATTATGGCCAAACAGTTCTATTTTTTGTTTCATCAGACCAGAGAACATTTCGCCCAAAAGTATTATATTTGTCCCCATGTACAGTTGCAAACTGTAGTCTGGCTTTTTTATGGCGGGATTTGGAGCAGTGGCTTCTTCCTTGCTGAGCAGCCTTTCAGGTTATGTCGATATAGGACTCGTTTTACTGTGGATATAGATACTTTTGTACCTCTTTCCTCCATCATCTTCACAAGTTCCTTTGCTGTTGTTTTGGGATTGATTTGCACTTTTCGCACCAAATTACATTCATCTCTAGGAGACAGAATGCGTCTCCTTCCTGAGCGGTGTGACGGCTGCGTGGTCCCATGGTGTTTATACTTGCGTACTATTGTTTGTACAGATGAACCTGGTACCTTCAGGCGTTTGGAAATTGCTCCCAATGATGAACCAGACATGTCTACAATTTGTTTTCTGAGGTCTTGGCTGATTTCTTTTGATTTTCATATGATTCCCAAGCAAAGAGGCACTGAGTTTGAAGGTAGGCCTTGAAATACATCCACAGGTACACCTCCAATTGACTCAAATGATGTCAATTAGCCTATCAGAAGCTTCTATGACATCATTTTCTAGAATTTTCCAAGCTGTTTAAAGGCACAGTCAACTTAGTGTATGTAAACTTCTGGCCCACTGGAATTGTGATACAGTGAATTATAAGTGAAATAATCTGTCTGTAAACAATTGTTGGAAAAATTACTTGTGTCCTGCCCAAAGTAGATGTCCTAACCGACTTGCCAAAACTATAGTTTGTTAACTTCTTATGGCTGGGGGCAGTATTGAGTAGCTTGGATGAATAAGGTGCCCAGAGTAAACTGCCTGCTACTCAGGCCCAGTTGCTAAAATATGCATATTATTAGTAGATATGGATAGAAAACACCCATTGTGAGTATAACTGTGAGTATAACAGAACTCATATGGCAGGCAAAAACCTGAGAAAAAATCCAACCAGGAAGTGGGAAATCTGAGGTTGGTAGTTTTTCAAGTCATTGCCTATCGAAAATACAGTGTCCATGGGGTCATATTGCACTTCCCAAGGCTTCCACTAGATGTCATCAGTCTTTTGAACCTTGTTTTATGCTTATACTGTGAAGGAGGGGGGAATGAGAGCTGAATGAGTCAGAGGTCTGCCAGAGTGGCATGAGCTGATTATGCGTGCTCACGTGAGACTTAGCTCTGTTCCATTGCATTTCTACAGACTAAGGAATTCTCCGGTTGAAACATTATTGAAGATTTATGATAAAAACATCCTAAAGATTGATTCTATACTTCGTTTGACATGTTTCTACGAACTGTAATATGACTTTTCGTCTGAACTTTCGCCTGGACTTTCACGTCGTGAGTTTGGATTGTGTACTAAACGTACAAACATAAAGGAGGTATTTGGACATAAATGATGGACTTTATCGAACAATTTAAACATTTATTGTGGAACTGGGATTCCTGGGAGTGCATTCTGATGAAGATCATCAAAGGTAAGTGAATATTTATAATGCTATTTTCTGACTTCTGTTGACTCCACAACATGGCGGATATCTGCATGGCTTGTTTTGTTGTCTGAGCGCTGAACTCAGATTAGTGCATGGTGTGCTTTTTCGGTAAAGCTTTTTGTAAATCTGACACAGCGGTTGCATTAAGGAGAAGTTTATCTAAAGTTCCATGCATAACACTTGTATTTTCATCAACATTTATGATGAGTATTTCTGTAAATTGATGTGGCTCTCTGCAAAATCACCGGATGTTTTGGAAGCAAAACATTACTGAACGTAACGCGCCAATGTAAACTGAAATCTTTGGATATAAATATTAACTTTATCAAACAAAACATACATGTATTGTGTAACATTAAGTCCTGTGAGTGTCATCTGATGAAGATCATCAAAGGTTAGTGATTAATTTTAGCTCTATTTCTGCTTTTTGTGACTCCTCTCTTTGGCTGGAAAAATGACTGTGTTTTTCTGTGACTAGGTGCAGACCTAACATAATCGTTTGGTGTGCTTTCGTCGTAAAGCCTTTTTGAAATCGGACACTGTGGTGGGATTAACAACAAATTTATCTTTAAAATGGTGTAAAATACTTGTATGTTTGAGGAATTTTAATTTTGAGATTTTTGTTGAATTTGGCGCCCTGCACTTTCACTGGCTGTTGTCATATCGATCCCGTTAGCGGGATCTAAGCCAAATTTTAACAAGAAATTTGCGGAGTGGTTGAAAAATGAGTTTTAATGACTCCAACCTAAGTGTATGTAAACTTCCGACTTCAACTGTATGTATTTTAGTTATAAGAAAGGGGAAATCTTAGAGTAAGTTGTTTATAATTTTGTTATTATTGTTATTATATTTAGTAAGCATTTCAGTCATTTCAAGCTCTATTTCCAAAGGGAGTTCACCTCAGCAATTTATAACCATTTGTCCCAGAAAGGTGAGTTCCAGACCTTTCTAAAACTATGCAACATTACCAGATATTATTTATGGGCATCTAATGAAACATAATTACATTAGTGTATGTCTATTTAGGCGGAAATCAACATTTTGCCCTGTCATTCAAGAGGTTTAGGTGGTGGTACTATGTCTTCAGACCCTTTGTTATGAGACTTGAAAATTGAGCACAGGTGCATCCTGTTTCCATTGATCATCCTTGAGATGTTTCTACAACTTGATTGGAGTCCTCCTGTGGTAAATTAAATTGATTGGACATGATTTGGTAAGGCACACACCTGTCTATATAAGGTCTCACCATTGACAATTCACATCAGAGCAAAAACCAAGCCATGAGGTCTAAGGAATTATCCTTAGAGCTCCGAGATTGGATTGTGTCGATGCACAGATTTAGGGAAGGGTACAAACATGTCTGCAGCATTGAAGGTTCCCAAGAACACAGTGGCCTCCATCATTCTTAAATGGAAGAAGTTTGGAACCACCAATACTCTTCCTAGAGCTGGCCGCCTGGCCAAACTGAGCAATCGGGGAAGAAGGGCCTTGGTCAGGGAGGTGACCAAGAACCTGATGGTCACTCTGACAGAGCTCAAGTTCCTCTGTGGAGATGGTAGAACCTTCCAGAAGGACAACACTCCACCAATCAGGTCTTTATGGTAGATTGGCCAGATGGAAGCCACTCCTCAGTAAAAGGCACATGACAGCCCGCTTGGAGTTTTCGTAAAGACTCTCAGACCATGAGAAACAAGACTCTCTGATCTGATGAAACCAAGATCGAACTCTTTGGCCTGAATTCCAAGCATTACGTCTGGAGGAAACCTGGCACCATCCCTACGGTGAAGCATGGTGGTGGCAGCATCATGCTGTGGGGATGTTTTTCAGCGGCAGGGACTGGAAGTCTAGTCAGGATCAAGGTAAAGATTAACGGAGTAAAGTACAGAGAGATCCTTGATGAAAACCTGCTCCAGAGAGCTTAGGATCTCTCTCAATGTCATTGACTTGCCCAGCCAGAGCCCGGACTTGAAAAATAGCTGTGCAGCGACACTTCCCACCCAACCTGACAGAGCTTGAGAGGATCTGCAGAGAAGAGTGGGAGAAACTCCCCAAATTCAGGTGACAAGCTTGTAGCATGATACCCAAGAAGACTCTAGGCTGTAAACGCTGCCAAAGATGCTTCAACAAATGACTGCGTAAAGGGTCTGAATACCTATATAAATGTAATATTTCTGTTTTAAATTTTATATGAATTGACAAAAAAATCTAAAAACCAATTTTTGCTTTGTCAGTATGGGGTATTGTGTGTAGATTGATGGGGGGGGGGGGGGGGGGGGGAACAATTTAATCAATTATAGAATAAGGCTGTTACGTAACAAAATGTGGAAAAAGTCAAGGCGTCTGATTTCTTACCGAATGCACTGAACATGTATTTTCAGTCCATAAAAAATCAAGTGCCATTTAAGTGCCTTTATTGAAACCGTAATATCAAGTGGTTATATTATATTGTGGAAAACAATCTTCAAAATGCAGTAACCTCAGCAGTGGTGCTTGCTTGTAGAAAGAAGCCTATGACTGTGCAATGGCATAGCTTTGTTCCTTTAATTTAGGAGACAAGACAGTCAAGACACCTTTTCACAGTCAAGACACCTATTTTATAGTAAAAAAACATGACGTAATAGAACATCATAAAATAGAACAGAATATGTTTTCAAGTGTGCACTAATTTGGTTGCGTCTCTGTTTGTGAGCATTTCTCCTTTGCCAAGTTAATCCATCCACCTGACAGGTGTGGCATATCAAGAAGCTGATTAAACAGTAAGATCATTACACAGGTGCATCTTGTGCTGGGGACAATAAAAGGCTGCTCTAAAATGTGCAGTTTTGTCACACAACACAATGCCACAGAGCGTGCAACTAGCATGCTGACTGCAGGAATGTCTACCAGAGCTGTTGCCTGAGAATTGAATGTTAATTTCTCTACCTTAAGCCATCTCCAATGTCGTTTTAGAGAATTTTGGTGCACGTCCAACCTTCCTCACAACCGCAGACCATGTGTAACTACGCCAAACCCAGGCCCTCCACATCTGGCTTCATCTCTTTCTGTATCATCTGGGTGCATGTTAAGTTTATATTTTTGTTCCGTGTAGTTTATTCTACCGGTTCTTTGGAATTTTCTAAATAGATCAACAATTCCACATTGAACACTACATGGTGATTAATTAAAGACACGACATCTGTTTGGTGAGTTGGCATATGCTTAATTATTCTTTAGCAAAATAATGTTTCTGTATATTTTCAGTGGAATATTGTCTATGTTTAGGGGGGCTTTAGCATAACCAAAGTAGCATGAGCGGAAAATAAGACTGGACGCAATTATTCCAAAACTGCAGCTTGTTGTTGGAACACGTATTTTCCTACTTCAGTCAACCAGTCCATTTTGAATTTGTGATAAAACTGTCGTCATTTGGCAAGGAAGGTAGCTTGTGTATCCCATCAGTTAGATACGTTTTTATAGGCATTTATTTATGTATGCCTAACGGGAGCCTGGGCGCGCACTCAGCATGCGTGTGTAACCCGCAATTGAGTGAATGAGATGCGGTGGGCGAAAGGGAATTCATGTGATGCTTGGCTTGGTTTATGTTTTCTTGTGCCCCGCACAAATGGAATACTAGAGTCAAAGCAAATGAACGTTGTCGTTGGGCAGACACAAAGCACATTCCACCAAATACTTTGACAGTATTTCAAAAAATATTTATCACTGGTTAAAGATGGAGCTTTGATGTCCGTTGGAGTACAACATTACTCAGGCCCATCCCTAATATGGGTTCAGCTGATTCCCTGCTACTGCTGGGTGGGGATTGTTTTGTAGCCTTTTCTATTCCAGACCTGAGTGTGAAGGGGCTTTACTCTCGTTGGGGTGCAGGCAGCATAGGAAACTGATTTAGCTGTCAGTGGAAGCACACTGTAGTGTTGCTTATATAGCACCCAGCTTGACAACATAAGCATGTGTAGCACATAGGAAATCAGACCAAAACTGTGGTTAAATCACTGCTACGGGCGTGTTTGGCGTGATTATCAAGGCTACCTGGGAATATTTTTTTTAATTTGTCCTAGGCTCAGTGTGAGACAGCTTCTCTCAATGAATAATTAAATGTATCTCAGCAGTCCCCCATCACTGGAATACTCTGGCTAATGAACAGGCGTCATCCAGGCTTCACAGACACACACACACATTCACATGTACACACATACACACACACACACACACACACACACACACACACACACACACACACACACACACACACACACACACACACACACACTGGGTGACTGCAGAACTATATTTACATTCTGTAGCAGAGATCCAGCCTTGTTAGTGGACATCCCACTACAGTTATTACTGGCACTTTAATTATTAGCGGCTTATTCTGCTTCAAATTTACAGAAAATCAAAGTATATGTAGAAGATGAATGTATTTGTTCAATGAGCTTACAGAGTCTGGAAATAGACATTACCAGCAAAATATGAGGGGGGGGGATGGTAGGAGAGGAGAGGGGAGGAGAAGGGGAGAGAGGAGGGGGGATGGGAGGACAGGGAAGGGGAGGGGAGGAGAGGGGGAAAGAAGGGAGGGGCGGCGAGGGGAGGTGAAGGGAAGGTTGGAGAAGGGGAGAGGGTGAACATATACAGTAGGACAGGAGGAGAGAGAAGAAGAGACATTGGAAAAGACAGGTGAGAAGAGGGTATAGTATGTCTGATATGTTGTCTGCCTGCTCCACAATAAGCCCCTCTCAGCCCCAGCAGGCAGGCAGGCAGGCAGGCAGGCAGGCAGGCAGGCAGGCAGGCAGGCAGGCAGGCAGGCAGGCAGGCAGATAGACAGACAATGCTGAAACATGCATGAGTCATTTCCCTGGAGTGGAGCTAGAGACACAGTTTCTGTTTATTTATTAAATTACGTAAAGCAGCTTTAAGGGATTAAAAAGCTTAATGTTTTCCTTTGTTTCTGCTAGCCACCTTTCTAATACAGCTTTAACCGGCCAGGTGGATCTCAAAGAAGGATGGTTGACTCTCATAAAGAGAAGCACTAATCCCATTTACAGCTCTTGTTAGACAGGCTCTACTGTAACAGGTAGGTAGGGAGACTTGCCTGGAGGGGAGAAAGACAGGGTTATGTAACTGAGTTTACACAACACTGCCTGGTGGCCTGTGCCCCATAAGACTGTGATAGCCCACTGAGCTAAAGCCTATAGGCATTACCACAGGAACTAACACTCACTCTTGACTTTTTCCTACTAGCACTGACTTTGCTGATAGCTACTTTATTGAACAAAAATGTACTTAATATGACTTTGATGTTTGGTTGTCTCACCAAGAATAAATTAACTAAATTGCTCTGGATAAGAGCGACTAAATTACTCAATTGTAAATGTCTAACATAAGTCTTTCGGTCTCAGGCAAGGCTACTCATCATGTGAGCATGGTTCCCTGAACCACCTTGGTAACACTGTACAGTGAAGAAACGCCATCATTCCCTGGTTCCCTATGGAGACGTCGGCCGCCTGTAATTGAGGGGAAGTTATTGTTAGGGTTGAATATTTTCCCTGTATTTTACAAATGTTCCATCCTGAGAATAAATCACTTTTCTCCCGGGTAACCTGGTATTTCCCCCCCAAAACGGAAGAGTCATTCAAAGCATTATGAAGCATATAAATATGTCTGGGTTTTATTAGGGCTTTGATCAGCATGAAAACTCAAACCTGATGTTACCTGAGTCTGATGATCCATATCTTAAATCCATATTATGATCCCAAACCCAAAAAAACCCAAATGATTGTGCGATTATCCGATACATAGAATATAGTTGATGACAGGGATCATCAACTATATTCAGCCACGGACGGAGGGCTGAGTGGATGGTCGGAGGGCCGGAACATAATTACAAATCATTTGTAGACTGCAAATTGACTGCAAGAAGCAGATATAATATTTGACTGAAACATAATCATTTCTCAAACCTTGCTCACTAGGTAGCCTAGTGGTTAAGAGCGTTGGGTCAGTAACCGAAAGGCTGCTGTTTTTTTATGATTTTTTTTTAATCAAATTCGGGCTGAGGACCGCCAATTGGGGAACCCTGGCCTATACTGTATAGGCTACAGCACATTACGCACGACAAAAAAAACACAAAGCCCATAGATGCATCTATGCTCTCTTGGGTAAATAAATGAAACAAGCTCCAGTAGCCTAACCTTTCTGAGTGTGTACTGTAGGCTATTACTGTACTGTATTAAACTGTATTACATGGACTCGTTCAAACCATGAAGCTGGAAGAAAACGTGATGCTGGTGCAGGACATGCAGCATACAAAGTTACAATTATTTATTTTAATTTTGAAATATAATAGATTTTTTCATCTTGGAATTAGTAGGCTATATAGGCTACCTTTCATAATATTTCCCCTAATGTTGTGCAATGTGCGTATTAACCTACCTCCTCTTTCTCTCTCTATTGTTGCTTTATTCCTTTCAACAGTTAAATGAAATGAATGTTGTTGTCCTTATCTTCATCATTGTAATGACATGCTTGAGTTCTATTGACTGTGAGTTCTATTGGCTGCTGTATTTAACATTAAGCAAACAAGAGCTTGTATCCCTCTTCGAATAGTCTCTTAGTATAAGAAATGCTTTAAAAAATGTCAAGCAAGCTATTCTAGTCTAGCTTTTCCTGGGACAGCAAGAGCTAAGGGGTGTTTTTTTAAGGAGAGAGGCCATCTGACAGAGGCTATAAGTTAGACGCTTATGCATAACCCATCATTTATTTGCTAAATATAACACTTACTGCATTGAATTTATTACCTACATGAGGCAGGCTAGGGACATCTACACAAAACAAAAATGTAAACACAACATGCAACAATTACAAAGAAGTTACAGTCCATATAAGGAAATCAGTCAATTTAAATAAATTCATTAGGCCCTAACCTATGGATTTAATATAACTGGGAATACAGATATGCAACTGTTGGTCACATATGCCTTTTAAAAAAGGTAGAGGCATAGATCAGAAAACCAGTCGGTATCTGGTGTGACCAACATTTGCTTCATGCAGCACGACATCTCCTTCACATAGAGTTGATCCGGCTGTTGATTGTGGCTTGTGGAAGTTTGTCTCACTCCTCTTCATTGGCTGTGCAAAGTTGCTGGATATTAGCGGTGAACTGGAACACCCTGTCATACACGTCAATCCAGAGCATCCCAAACATGCCTCTCTGTGCATTCAAATTGACATCGATAAAATGCAATTGTGTTAGTTGTTCGTAGCTTATGCCTGCTCATACCACTCTGCCACCATGGGGCACTCTGTTCATATCAGCAAACCGGTCGCCCACATGACGCCATACACGCTGTCTACCATCTGCCCGATACAAACCGGGATTCAACCGTGAATAGCACACATCTCCAGGGTGCCAGTGGCCATCGAAGGTGAGCATTTGCCCACTAAAGTCGGTTATGACGCCGAACTGCAGTCATGTCAAGACCCTGGTGAGGACGACGAGCATGCAGATTAGCTTCCCTGAGTTCGGGTTTGATTGCTGACAGAAATTATTTGATTGTGCAAACCCAGAGTTTCATCAGCTGTTTGGATGAATGGTCTCAGACAATCCCGCAGATGAAGAAGCCGAATGTGGAGGTACTGGGCTGGGGTGGTTACACGAGGTCTGCGGTTGTAAGGCCGATTGGACGTACTGCCAAATTCTCTTAAATGACGTGGAGTGGCTTATGTTAGAGAAATGAACATTCAATTCTCTGGCAACAGCTCTGGTGGACATTCCTGCAGTCAGCATGCCAATTGCAATCTCCATCAAAACTTGAGACATACAGTGCCTTGCGAAAGTATTCGGCCCCCTTGAACTTTGCGACCTTTTGCCACATTTCAGGCTTCATACATAAAGATATAAAACTGTATTTTTTTGTGAAGAATCAACAACAAGTGGGACACAATCATGAAGTGGAACGACATTTATTGGATATTTCAAACTTTTTTAACAAATCAAAAACTGAAAAATTGGGCGTGCAAAATTATTCAGCCCCTTTACTTTCAGTGCAGCAAACTCTCTCCAGAAGTTCAGTGAGGATCTCTGAATGATCCAATGTTGACCTAAATGACTAATGATGATAAATACAATCCACCTGTGTGTAATCAAGTCTCCGTATAAATGCACCTGCACTGTGATAGTCTCAGAGGTCCGTTAAAAGCGCAGAGAGCATCATGAAGAACAAGAAACACACCAGGCAGGTCCGAGATACTGTTGTGAAGAAGTTTAATGCCGGATTTGGATACAAAAAGTTTCCCAAGGTTTAAAAATCCCAAGGAGCACTGTGCAAGCGATAATATTGAAATGGAAGGAGTATCAGACCACTGCAAATCTACCAAGACCTGGCCGTCCCTCTAAACTTTCAGCTCATACAAGGAGAAGACTGATCAGAGATGCAGCCAAGAGGCCCATGATCACTCTGGATGAACTGCAGAGATCTACAGCTGAGGACTCTGTCCATAGGACAACAATCAGTCGTATATTGCACAAATCTGGCCTTTATGGAAGAGTGGCCTGAAGAAAGCCATTTCTTAAAGATATCCATAAAAAGTGTTGTTTAAAGTTTGCCACAAGCCACCTGGGAGACACACCAAACATGTGGAAGAAGGTGCTCTGGTCAGATGAAACCAAAATTGAACTTTTTGGCAACAATGCAAAACGTTATGTTTGGCGTAAAAGCAACACAGCTGAACACACCATCCCCACTGTCAAACATGGTGGTGGCAGCATCATGGTTTGGGCCTGCTTTTCTTCAGCAGGGACAGGGAAGATGGTTAAAATTGATGGGAAGATGGATGGAGCCAAATACAGGACCATTCTGGAAGAAAACCTGATGGAGTCTGCAAAAGACCTGAGACTGGGACGGAGATTTGTCTTCCAACAAGACAATGATCCAAAACATAAAGCAAAATCTACAATAGAATGGTTCAAAAATAAACATATCCAGGTGTTAGAATGGCCAAGTCAAAGTCCAGACCTGAATCCAGTCGAGAATCTGTGGAAAGAACTGAAAACTGCTGTTCACAAATGCTCTCCATCCAACCTCACTGAGCTCGAGCTGTTTTGCAAGGAGGAATGGGAAAAAATGTCAGTCTCTCGATGTGAAAAACTGATAGAGACATACCCCAAGCGACTTACAGCTGTAATCGCAGCAAAAGGTGGCGCTACAAAGTATTAACTTAATGGGGCTGAATAATTTTGCACGCCCAATTTTTCAGTTTTTGATTTGTTAAAAAAGTTTGAAATATCCAATAAATGTCGTTCCACTTCATGATTGTGTCCCACTTGATGTTGATTCTTCACAAAAAAATACAGTTTTATATCTTTATGTTTGAAGCCTGAAATGTGGCAAAAGGTCGCAAAGTTCAAGGGGGCCGAATACTTTCGCAAGGCACTGTATGTGGCATTGTGTTGTGTGACAAAACTGCACATTTTAGAGTGGCCTTTTATTGTCCACAACCCAAGGTGAACCTGTACATAAATGTTCAACTATGTTATACAGTACCAGTCAAATGTTTGCACACACCTACTCATTCAAGGGTTTTTCTTAATTTGTTCTATTTTCTACATTGTAGAATAATAGTGAAGATATCAAAACTATGAAATAACACATATGGAATCATAAAGTAACCAAAAGAGTGTTAAACAAATCAAACTATGTTTTATATTTGTGATTCTTCAAAGTAGCCACTCTTTGCCTTGATGACAGCTTTTCACACTCTTGGCATTCTCTCAACCAGCTTCATGAGGTAGTCACCTGGAATGCATTTGAATTAAAAGGTGTGTCTTGTTAAAAGTTCATTTGTGGAATTTCTTTCCTTCTTAATGCGTTTGAGACAATCAGTTGTGTTGTGACAAGGTAGGGGTGGTATACAGAAGATAGCCCTATTTGGTAAAATACCAAGTCCATATTATGGCAGGAACAGCTCAAATAAGCAAAGAGAAACGACAGTCCATCATTACTTTAAGACATGAAGACCAGTCGATTCGGAAAATAGTTTCTTCAAATGCAATCGCAAAAACCATCAAGCGCTATGATGAAACTGGCTCTCATGAGGACCACTACAGGAAAGGACCCAGAGTTAGCTCTGCTGCAGAGGGTAACTTCATTAGAGTTAACAGCCTCAGAAATTGCCACCCAAATAAATGCTTCACAGAGTTCAAGTAACAGACGCACCTCAACATCAACTGTTCAGAGGAGGCTGCGTGAATTCAGGCCTTCATGGTCGAATTACTGCAAAGAAACCACTACTAAAGGACACCAAAATTGTAGAAGAGACTTGCTTCCGCCAAGAAACATGAGCAATGGGCATTATACCCGGTGGAAATCTGTCCTTTGGTCTGAGGACTCCAAATTTAAGATTTGTGGTTGCAACCGCCATGTCTTTATGAGACACAGAGTAGGTTAACGGAGTAGGTGAATGCATGTGTGGTTTTTATTTTTTATTTTTTATTTCACCTTTATTTAACCGGGTAGACTAGTTGAGAACACCTTTATTTAACCAGGTAGGCTAGTTGAGAACACCTTTATTTAACCAGGTAGGCTAGTTGAGAACACCTTTATTTAACCAGGTAGGCTAGTTGAGAATAAGTTCTCATTTGCAACTGTGACCTGGCCAAGATAAAGCATAGCAATTCGACACATACAACAACACAGAGTTACACGTGGAATAAACAAAACATACAGTCAATTATACAGTGAGTGCAAATGAGGTAAGTTAAGGAAATAAATAGGCCATGGTGGCGAAGTAATTACAATATAGCAATTAAACACTGGAATGGTTCCCACCATGAAGCATGGAGGAGGAGCTGTGATTAGCCTGGTTCCTCTCTAGGTTTCTTCCTAGGTTTTGGCCTTTCTAGGGAGTTTTTCCTAGCCACCGTGCTTCTACACCTGCATTGCTTGCTGTTTGGGATTTTAGGCTGGGTTTCTGTACAGCACTTTGAGATATCAGCTGATGTACGAAGGGCTATATAAATACATTTGATTTGATTTGATTTGATTGTGTGGGGGTGCTTTGCGGGTGACACTGTCAGTGATTTGTTTAGAATTCAAGGCACACTTAACCAGCATGGCTACCACAGCATTCTGCTGCGATACACCATCCCATCTGGTTTGGGCTTAGTGGGACTATCATTTGTTTTTCAACAGGACAATGACCCAACACACCTCCAGGCTGTGTAAAGGCTATTTGACCAAGAAGGAAAGTGATGGAGTGCTGCAATAGATGACCTGGCCTCCACAATCACCTGACCTCAACTCAATTGAGATGGTTTGGGATGAGTTGGACCGCAGAAGGAAGGAAAGCTGCCCAACATGTGCTCAGCAGATGTGGGAACTCCTTCAAGACTGTTGGAAAAGCATTCCAGGTGAAGCTGGTTGGGAGAATGCCAAGAGTGTGGAAAGCTGTCATCAAGGCAAAGGGTGGCTCCTTTGAAGAATCTCAAATATATTTTGATTTGTTTTAACACTTTTTTTGTTACAACATGATTCCATATGTGTTATTTCATAGTTTATGTATTATAATATTCTACAATGTAGAAAATAGTCCAAATAAAGTTATTAAAAAACTTTTGACTAGTAATGTATGTTGAACAGGATTAGGCCTATCTATTTTGGATGCAATTTGAATGGTATTTATGGAGAGAATAGTAATGATATTTGGGTGATAGGCTGTTTTAAAACTCTGCAGCTGCAATTTAAAGAATTCATCTTTACAATAAAAAAATAAGGTGAACCCCGAAAGTGTCACGGCTGTCGAAAGAAGCGGACCAAGGTGCAGCGTTGTGCGCGTACATTTTCCTTTAATTATAAAAATGACGCCAACAAAACAACAAACGCAAACACAACCCTGACGCTTACAGGGCACAATGCCTCAAACAAAGTTAACTACCCACAAACACAGGTGGGGAAAAAGGCTGCCTAAGTATGGTTCCCAATCAGAGACAACAATAGACAGCTGTCCCTGATTGAGAACCATACCCGGCCAAAACAAAGAAATACAAAAACATAGAAAATGGAACATAGAATGCCCACCCAAATCACACCCTGACCAAACCAAAATAGAGACATAAAAAGGCGTGACAGAAACCCAGATGGAGATGTATTAATTAGACACGCATTCAGTCCTTATATTATTGTAGCGTAGGCTATGCTGCAGAAAATGTAGTCCTAATTTTTACAGGAAAATAAGTTTCCATGATGAGATGATACATGCATTGCGAACTGCGCTCCATGCTGAGATGCGCTGTCTGTCCTCACCCTGAGTGTTGATGATTGATCATTCAGATAGCAGAGTAGGCCATGGTCCCAGAGAAGCCAGATTTGGACATTGCATATAATTGAACAGTTCCATTTAACGTCATGCTGTTCATGGGAATTATTTATTATAATTTACCGGTTTCTCACATTTATTTATCCAGGGAAAAGGGACTGGGTTTGGGCGGGAAATCTCGGTAACTCTGTTCCTGCTATTTTCCATTTTCTGCATGTTTTGAGTGGCCTTCCCTTTCAGCAGCCAGCCAGACAGACTCCCCAGTGTTACAGACAGTGTTATTATGCTGTGTAGTGATGATGCGACATGATAATACCCAGCCGGGTTATTGTGTTCCAACACAACACTGAGTAATCTGGATAAAGCCCTGAACAAATCAGTGTGTGTGTGTCTGAACACACACACAATACATAGCAGAATGTCCATTTGGGAACGTTTAGGGGATTTATCTGCATGTGGAGACAGTCAGCATGCCTGTGGTGGGGAGAAGGTTAGTCTGTGAGAGGGACGATAGGCAACAGAATCGTCACACACAGACACACTACGCCTTCACAACTCCTCTCACTCCCGAGTCTTAATCTTCCATTACAATATTTAATCAGGGTAATTCATTACAATTACTTTACCGTGGGCTTATCTCCAAGCCGTCTTCTCCATGCCATTACCAGCTGAAGGAGAGAGAATGAGAGGGTATGGGTATTATTCCATGCCTTAGATAAACGTACTGAGGTAGCATATCTGAGTTGAATTGATGGCTGGTTTTGCTGCTGCCCCCTACGGAGATGGAAGATAAAATGTTAGGAATTATTTAGCGTGTTACTGGCTTCATCTGACCTTTGCCTGTGAGTGTGTGCGTGGTGGGTGTGTGTGTGTGGTGTTTGTGCACGGTGTGTGTGCACGGTGTGTGTGCGCGTTGTGTATGTGACCTCTGCCATAAGCAGCTCTAAGCTGAGCCACGGGAAGACTTAATTGGCTCATTTCTTGTCAGGGACTCACCGGGCCAGCTCCTAATACACTCCCCTACTGTACCACCACACTGATGGCAAGCGCTGCCTGTGTGTGTGTGTGTGTGTGTGTGTGTGTGTGTGTGTGTGTGTGTGTGTGTGTCAGGCAGCGGGACAGGCTCTGACAGGGTTTTGGCAGTATCACTGTGGCGGTAGTGAGAGGAATATGTAGATTCTATGAGGAATGGAGGGAGGAATGGAGGGAGGAATGGAGAGATGCAAATGGAGGAGAGGAAAAAATGTAGTTTATTTATTCACATTCCACTCAGAGTCAGGACAAGTGAAGGATGCCCTTCCTCCATATCCCCTTCTCTTCCTCTTCCAAATCAAATCAAATCAAATGTATTTATATAGCCCTTCGTACATCAGCTGATATCTCAAAGTGCTGTACAGAAACCCAGCCTAAAACCCTAAACTGCAAGCAATGCAGGTGTAGAAGCACGGTGGCTAGGAAAAACTCCCTAGAAAGGCCAAAACCTAGGAAGAAACCTAGAGAGGAACCAGGCTATGTGGGGTGGCCAGTCCTCTTCTGGCTGTGCCGGGTGGAGATTATAACAGAACATGGCCAAGATGTTCAAATGTTCATAAATGACCAGCATGGTCAATTAATAATAATCACAGGCAGAACAGTTGAAACTGGAGCAGCAGCACGGCCAGGTGGACTGGTAGACAGCAAGGAGTCATCATGCCAGGTAGTCCTGAGGCATGGTCATAGGGCTCAGGTCCTCCAAGAGAGAGAAAGAAAGAGAGAAAGAGAGAATTAGAGAGAGCATACTTAAATTCACACAGGACACCGGATAGGACAGGAGTAGTACTCCAGATATAACAAACTGACCCTAGCCCCCCGACACATAAACTACTGCAGCATAAATACTGGAGGCTGAGACATGAGGGGTCAGGAGACACTGTGGCCCCATCCGATGATAGCCCCGGACAGGGCCAAACAGGAAGGATATAACCCCACCCACTTTGCCAAAGCACAGCCCCCACACCACTAGAGGGATATCTTCAACCACCAACTTACCATCCTGAGACAAGGCCGAGTATAGCCCACAAAGATCTCCGCCACGGCACAACCCAAGGGGGGGCGCCAACCCAGACAGGAAGATCACATCAGTGACTCATCCCACTCATGTGACGCACCCCTCCTAGGGACGGCATGAAAGAGCACCAGTAAGCCAGTGACTCAGCCCCTGTAATAGGGTTAGAGGCAGAGAATCCCAGTGGAAAGAGGGGAACCGGCCAGGCAGAGACAGCAAGGACGGTTCGTTGCTCCAGAGCCTTTCCGTTCACCTTTCCGTTCACTCTTCCTCCTACATTTCCCTTCTCCTTCTCCAGCGCCCCTCCTCCTCCTCCCCCTCTACACCCCTCCACCACCCTTCTCTCCCCCCATCATTGACGTCAGTACTGGAGAGGAGATGGGAAGGTAATCAGCACTGGGTGTTCAAGTTCTCTCCTGGGTGACAGAGCCCTCAGCCTAGCGGACACACACACACTGGATATGGCATCCTGTTCTAAATGCATAGCCATCCAGGGTCGCAGGCAGAGATGGTGTGTGTGTGTGTGTGTGTGTGTGTGTGTGTGTGTGTGTGTGTGTGTGTGTGTGTGTGTGTCCTGCTGGAAAAAGGCTAACAGGGTGTCTGGCTGCTGTTCCACTGTTAGTCTGCAGCTCTAAACACAGCTCAGCTCTGAGGAGACACTGCTAGCTGAGATAGTGCTTCTGGAGGTCTTTGAGTGAGTGTTGTTACTCACCCACACTGTACTGACAGCAATAAAAAGCCATTTCAGAATGATGTTATACTGCTGTAGTAAGTGCATGTAAGACAATCAAGAAAAATGGTGTATTACCTTATTGTAAAGATATTATTCTGATCTTTTCACTGAGCCCTTCATCTTACCATATAAACCAATAACCTCTCCTCTCCTATGAGTTGATTGTTATTCCTGTCCTCTCCATCTCTCCGCCTCCGCCCCTCCATTGTCCAACTCCACCTAACCAGCCTGACCTTCTGACATCTATCTGTCTGATCATCAGCACGACAACGGCTGGCCAGGCGTCATCCATCTATCTCCACCATCCCATAAATCTCCTCTCCATCCAGCCCAACAATCAATGAGATCCCATTAACATACTGTAGGCTGAAGGGCACAGCGTCTCACAGACAGGATATAAAACATTGACATTATCAATATTTACATGCCGCTGCATGGATGTACAGTAGCAGAGATTTTAAATGCTCCTCAGAAATGTCTCATGAATTGAATTGGAGCACATCTCAACTAGTTCCCTGCCTCTACGACCAATATGCATACTTTGTACCAGAGAAATGCTTGGGGCATATAGAAAGCAGCTCTCCGCCCCAGAATTCAATGTGAATATGAGTTTTGCTCTGTTTGGGGCTGGGAATGGATAGCTCCTGTTCTGTTTCTGCCACATGGTTAATGGGATGGCAGGAGGAGAAGATTGATAGAGCCTTCCCTCCCTCCCAGGGCTAATGCCCCCTGAACACATGTCTCCTCTGAGCCCCTCTGACACCACCCTCGTTTTAACTCTGTTAACCTCCCTCTACACCACACACACTGTGAACCTTCATTTCCCTCCTTTCAATCCCTCTCTTTCACTCTCTCTTTCCATCTCTCTCCATCGCAATCTCAATCAATCTCGCTCTCGCTCTCTCTCTCTCTCTCTCTCTCTCTCTCTCACTCCTCTGTCACTCTCCTCCCTCTCTCACTTCATCTGTGATGTAAAGGCAGTGTTTCTGTGCTGTTAGGATATAGGAGATCACTGGGCTGGAGATGATCTCTTCACCCGAAACATTATTCTGCTCCTAGGAGACGAGGGAAAACTGGAGATTCTAGCCTGTTATTAAAGCATATATGTTGTCTTTTAATTTTTTCCATCTTTCTTTCTCTCTCTCTACTCTCTCTCGCTCTTCTTTAATTGATCTCAGTGGTCTGTAGACAGGTCGATCTATTGTGTCCTGCTACTTTTTCCAGTAAGGACAGTTTAGCCAGGGCAGACTGCAGTCAGATGGTCTGTTCTGTTCTGTTCTGCTGGAAATGTCAGAACCAGGCTGTTACTGAGAGAGAGACACACAGTCCTGTGGGACGGTACAGGATAGAAGGAGACACACATATACAGACAAACAGACAGACACAGGGATGGCAGACAGAAACATACACACATTTAGACATGGCTGCTCCTCTTTCTACCCCTCTCTCTCTCTCCCTCTCTCTACCGCTCTCTCCCTCTCTCTCCCCTCTCTACCGCTCTCTCCCTCTCTCTCCCTCTCTCTACCGCTCTCTCCCTCTCTCTCCCTCTCTCTACCGCTCTCTCCCTCTCTCCCTCTCTCTACCGCTCTCTCCCTCTCTCTCCCTCTCTCTCCCTCTCTCCATCTCTCTACCGCTCTCTTCCTCTCTCCCTCTCTCTCCCGCTCTCTACCGCTCTTTCCCTCTCTCTACCGCTCTCTCCCTCTCTCCCTCTCTCTACTTCTCTCTCCCTCTCTCTCCCTCTCTCCCTGTCTCTCTCTCTACCGCTCTCTCCCTCTCTCTCCCTGTCCCTCTCTCCTCCCTCTGTCCTCTTTCTGACAACTGAGTGCAACAGACTGTGAAAACAGCAGCAGCAGTCTGTCTTTCTGTCTGTCTGCCTGTCTGTCTGTCTGTCTGTCTGTCTGTCTGTCTGTCTGTCTGTCTGTCTGTCTGTCTGTCTGTCTGTCTGTCTGTCTGTCTGTCTGTCTGTCTGTCTGTCTGTCTGTGTGATGCAGCTCCATGCCATGATGATGTCTCAACACCAGTGTTGTATATATTATGATGTCCCGGGGGTTTGTAGGTTCAGGAAATGACATATCTGATCAACATAAGATCAGTTGTATTGATATAGACTCACCTGACAGGGTGACCTGATGTAATCTATATGCTTGGCGACATCGTACAGTAATAGCCGACAGGCCCTGACACTTCTCAGTGTGTGTGTGTGTGTGTGTGTGTGTGTGTGTGTGTGTGTGTGTGTGTGTGTGGGTGTGTGGACAGCACCGCTGCATACAGCCGTCACTCTGATCCTACATCAGTCAGAGCTGACTGCGCCACACATTGACATTCCAGACTGCTGCTGCCTCTCTGCCGGTCCTCCCTCCTCTCCTCTCCTCTTCAACCTCTTTCCCTCTTTTTCCCACGCAGAGATTGACTCAGCTTGGAAAAAAATAAAGGTCTCTCTTTGCTGTCTGCTTAGACAAGATCTTGTAAAGAGGAGAGAGAGAGAGGGGGGCACCTACCGTTCTGATAGAAAGCAAATTGTGTAGTTGATTTTTTTGTCATTTTTGCCCAAAAATAATAAAACAAATGTGAGAATGTGGCATTGACGTCATTAATAGCAACAAAGCCAAAATTCTATTTCACTAGGTAGCTAATGTTTGTGTCCTGATGTGTGTTGGTCCAAACCAAAGAATCACTATGAATTTCAAAGACCTGAGTGTTGTTAAAAAGCCAGATTGTTCAGCCGTATATGTACGAGCCTAGGAGGAGAGCCCCAGCAACTCAACGAGATCATGATACCACAGAAACGGCACATAGTGACCCTACTGATGATTTGGTATGTAGCTATCTCGCTAGCCAGCTAGCTAACTGCCCAACCACCTGAATGTCAGCTATCTATGATGCCAAATATATGTTCATGTTTGTTTATTTTAGCTACTTCATAGCACAAATATGTTTGCATATGATTGTAAAGCTATCCATTTGGCCATTATGATAAAGTGTATTATCATCTAACTGGCCTCCAACATTGTAACGTCATTCACATGCTGCGTTTTGGCCGATGTCAAAATCTAACAGTGATCATGTTCAAACAGGTGCTCATGTGGCCATCACCCTCCATGTAGATGTTGCAGACTGCATAACCTTTGCAGCACTTACAGTCTGCAACTACTACTTGGAGGGTGTGCAGGGGTGTATCACAGAGCACCCAGGGTTTGTGGCCAACTGCCTGAACCGCTATGTGTTGTAAACCAGTGTTTATGAGTTGGTGCACTCTGATGGGCCAAGAGAAACTCTAAACGAGTAAGCTTTTAGCAATTGGTAAACACGTATTTATTTCCCCTAGCTTGATGCTACAGTTGCAATATAATGTGCTTTCGGGGACCGAGGAGTTTATTCTCTTTCAGTACCTTTAGATATTTTTTACTTGTATTAAATGTCAGGAATTGTGAAAAACTGAGTTTAAATGTATTTGGCTAAGGTGTATGTAAACTTCCTACTTCAACTGTACTTCCACTGATTTTTTGTAGTTGTGCTAACGAAGCTAGTCAAGTTCATTTGACCAACTCCTGGAGAGTATTTGTTTGTCAGAAAAACCAGACTAGTAGTTGTTTCAATTTACCAAAGTCTGTTTACCAGGCTTCCTTAAAATGTTAAGTTATGTCAACTTCCGGTTTCAGTTAAAACATCTATTTTGAAAATTAGACATTTCAGAACTGACTAAAAGCCCATTTATGTTTGATGTGGTC
The DNA here is from genome assembly GCF_013265735.2 of Oncorhynchus mykiss. Taxonomy (NCBI): domain Eukaryota; kingdom Metazoa; phylum Chordata; class Actinopteri; order Salmoniformes; family Salmonidae; genus Oncorhynchus; species Oncorhynchus mykiss. Next base: position 64,126,800 of record NC_048567.1, on the reverse strand, counting down.
GGAGGCTTCGTATGGAGGGTGAGTTGCAATTGCGGAGCCTCCAGAGGCATGCAGAGGCCAAATAAAGCTCCGTACCGCATTGTGTCTCTCAAATGTTGATGTTAACAATGTGGAGGGCTCCGTGTATCTCCGCATTGACATGACATGATTGGTTGATGGTAGGTGGGGGCGGGAGGTCCTGTATAAACACAAACTCACTTTCTTGACAACTTCCTGCACAACAGCTCTGCTCTGCGAAGCGGCAAAATAATTTTTGCTCTGACTTCTGTGGAGACTGCATCGCAGTGAATTCTGTATGGCCACTGCAGACCTCGGATTAGGCTCACATCTGTCTCTTGGTCACGTGTGATGTTTTTCACCAGTTTCAAAACTGGAATTGTACTCAGTAATGTTAACCAACCAACAGACCACTTTAACTCAAATCAAATCAAATCAAATGTATTTGTCACATACACATGGTTAGCAGATGTTAATGCGAGTGTAGCGAAATGCTTGTGCTTCTAGTTCCGACAGTGCAGTAATAACCAACGAGTAATCTAACCTAACAATTCCAAAACTACTACCTTATACACACAAGTGTAAAGGGATAAAGAATATGTACATAAAGATATATGAATGAGTGATGGTACAGAACGGCATAGGCAAGATGCAGTAGATGGTATCGAGTACAGTATATACATATGAGATGAGTAATGTAGGGTATGTAAACAAAGTGGCATAGTTTAAAGTGGCTAGTGATACCTGTATTACATAAAGATGCAGTAGATGATATAGAGTACAGTATATTCATATACATATGAGATGAGTAATGTAGGGTATGTAAACAAAGTGGCATAGTTTAGTGGCTAGTGATACATGTATTACATAAAGATGCAGTAGATGATATAGAGTACAGTATATACATATACATATGAGATGAGTAATGTAGGGTATGTAGACATTATATTAAGTAGCATTGTTTAAAGTGGCTAGTGATATATTTTCCATCAATTTCCATCAATTCCCATTATTAAAGTGGCTGGAGTTGAGTCAGTGTGTTGGAAGCAGCCACTCAATGTTAGTGGTGGCTGTTTAACAGTCTGATGGCCTTGAGATAGAAGCTGTTTTTCAGTCTCTCGGTCCCTGCTTTGATGCACCTGTACTGACCTCGCCTTCTGGATGATAGCGGGGTGAACAGGCAGTGGCTCGGGTGGTTGTTGTCCTTGATGATCTTTATGGCCTTCCTGTGACATCGGGTGGTGTAGGTGTCCTGGAGGGCAGGTAGTTTGCCCCCGGTGATGCGTTGTGCAGACCTCACTACCCTCTGGAGAGCCTTACGGTTGTGGGAGGAGCAGTTGCCGTACCAGGTGGTGATACAGCCCGACAGGATGCTCTCGATTGTGCATCTGTAGAAGTTTGTGAGTGCTTTTGGTGACAAGCCGAATTTCTTCAGCATCCTGAGGTTGAAGAGGCGCTGCTGCGCCTTCTTTACAACGCTGTCTGTGTGGGTGGACCAATTCAGTTTGTCTGTGATGTGTACGCCGAGGAACTTAAAACTTACTACCCTCTCCACTACTGTCCCATCAATGTGGATAGGGGGTTCTCCCTCTGCTGTTTCCCGAAGTCCACAATCATCTCCTTAGTTTTGTTGATGTTGAGTGTGAGGTTATTTTCCTGACACCACACTCCGAGGGCCCTCAACTCCTCCCTGTAGGCCGTCTCGTCGTTGTTGGTAATCACGCCCACCACTGTAGTGTCGTCCGCAAACTTGATGATTGAGTTGGAGGCGTGCGTGGCCACGCAGTCGTGGGTGAACAGAGAGTACAGGAGAGGGCTCAGAACGCACCCTTGTGGGGCCCCAGTGTCGGGGTGGAGATGTTGTTACCTACCCTCACCACCTGGGGGCGGCCCGTCAGGAAGTCCAGTACCCAGTTGCACAGGGTGGGGTCGAGACCCAGGGTCTCAAGCTTGATGACGAGTTTGGAGGGTACTATGGTGTTAAATGCTGAGCTGTAGTCATTGAACAGCATTCTCACATAGGTATTCCTCTTGTCCAGATGGGTTAGGGCAGTGTGCAGTGTGGTTGAGATTGCATCGTCTGTGGACCTATTGGGGCGGTAAGCAAATTGGATTGGGTCTAGGGTGTCAGGTAGGGTGGAGATGATATGGTCCTTGACTAGTCTCTCAAAGCACTTCATGATGACGGAAGTGAGTCCTACGGGGCGGTAGTCATTTAGCTCAGTTACCTTAGCTTTCTTGGGAACAGGGACAATGGCCCTCTTGAAGCATGTGGGAACAGCAGACTGGGATAGGATTGATTGAATATGCCCGTAAACACACCAGCCAGCTGGTCTGCGCATGCTCTGAGGAGGCGGCTGAGGATGCCGTCTGGGCCTGCAGCCTTGCGAGGGTTAACACGTTTAAATGTTTTACTCACATCGGCTGCAGTGAAGGAGAGTCTGCATGTTTTGGTTGCGGGCCATGTCAGTGGCACTGTATTGTCCTCAAAGCGGGCAAAAAAGTTATTTAGTCTGCCTGTGAGAAAGACATCCTAGGCCGTGACAGGGCTAGTTTTCTTTTTGTAATCCGTGATTGACTGTAGACCCTGCCACATACCTCTTGTGTCTGAGCCGTTTAATTGCAACTCTACTTTGTCTCTATACTGACGCTTAGCTTGTTTGATTGCCTTGCAGAGGGAATAGCTACACTGTTTGTATTCAATCATGTTTCCGGTCACCTTGCCCTGATTAAAAGCAGTGGTTCGCGCTTTCAGTTTCACGCGAATGCTGCCATCAATCCACGGTTTCTGGTTTGGGAATATTTTAATCGTTGCTATGGAAACGACATCTTCAATGCACTTTCTAATGAACTCGCTCACCGAATCAGCGTATTCGTCAATGTTGTTGTTGGAAGCAATGCGGAACATATCCCAGTCCACGTGATGGAAGCAGTCTTGGAGCGTGGAATCAGATTGGCCGGACCAGCGTTGAACAGACCTGAGCGCGGGAGTTTCTTGTTTTAGTTTCTGTCTGTAGGCATTGAGCAACAAAATGGAATCGTGGTCAGCTTTTCCGAAAGGAGGGCGGGGGAGGGCCTTATATGCGTCACGGAAGTTAGAATAGCAATGATCCAAGGTTTTACCAGCCCATTTGCGCAATCGATATGCTGATACAATTCGGATTTCATCAACCTTGTTGTCAAGAGACTGGACATTGGCGAGAAGTATACTAGGGAGTGGTGCCAGATGTGCCCGTCTCCGGAGCCTGACCAGAAGACCGCTTCCTTTCCCTCTTTTACGACGTCTTTGTTTTGGGTCGCAGGCTGGGATCCATTCCGTTGTCCTGGGTGAAAGGCAGAACACAGGATCCGCTTCGCGAAAGTCATATTCTTGGTCATACTGATGGTGAGTTGACGTTGCACTTATATTCAGTAGTTCTTCCTGATTGTATGTAATGAAACCTAAGATTACCTGGGGTACCAATGTAAGAAATAACACGTAAAAAAAAAAAAAAATGCATAGTTTCCTAGGAACGCGAAGCGAGGCGGCCGGAAGTCAACTACAACAGCTTTCTCGGTAACGATTACAGAAACATTTTAATTGTTACTTTTTACATGTGGTTGTTTATCTACCTTCGTTGAATGCACTAACTGAAGTTGCTCTGAATAAAAGCATTTGCTAAATTACCAAAATGTACATGTAAAAATGTACAATTGCAAAGCCTGCTAGGTTGTATTCTAATGAGCTCCGCCCCCCAAATTAATTTGAAGTCATCTGATTTTGACATTTTCAGTCAGTACTACTGTTATGTTGCTTCATAGAAAAAGTGTTGGCTTGTGGGCACAAAGACCATCACTACTTGGTGGTATAACTCAAGAGCTGATGTCAGCAACGGTGACGTGACAATGATGTCCAGCTTTTTGTGTGCTTTTGACCCTGTAAAATTGTTATTGTTGATATTTACATGCAAATATTTCTTTAGAAGTGTGATGACATGTGTCTGGAAATGAATAATATGAAAAGAGCTACAACGGTGGCCTCTATTATGGTGAAGTTTCAGTCTGTTACTTGCCTTTTATCAACCATTCCCTGTCTTCCAATGGAGGATGCTCACATTAGGGGAATAGCTAGGAGTGTTCAGAGTGGAGAACATTGATGTGCCTTGTGATGGATTTCCACGTGGCCTTCAGTAGATCTCCATCACTTCTGCTGGTGGAGGCACAGTAGTATAGGTGATTCACCACGCTAGGCACTCAGGCCTGCAGATCACTGCAGTCTCCTCTTTTCCTTGGCCTCAAGCATTTTCTTAATTCCTATTTTAAAACAATAGAATAATTATTTATTCAAATCTTTATTACTGACCATGTTTGACATGCATAGATTGTAAATACATACTACACATCATAAGAAGTCACGAGGACCCAAGGAGCCACTGAGGGAACATACATAGTGCAGAACTGTCTATGCCTACATAGAGTTGAAAAACAACCACATGTGAACAGTATGCAATATAACAGGAGACAATCCTGTGTTTAACTGGGCTGCTCTTCACATAGGTACTTCTTCACCGGTGATCAGTGACAAGACCCCCCCACCTGCAAATCAGCAGCTTTCAGGGTATCAAAGCAACACTTCAACCCCTTAAGTTCTAGAGCTTAAGGGGTAGAAACCTCTTTGCTCTGAAACAAAGATAGTTAGAAATAGGCAATGCACAATATAGACAGATTAATTATCAGTGACTGAAAAGAGGATGCTTTTCAATTCTAAAATGTAGTTACCTGAACCAACTTCACCTCGAACATCTTCAGGCTTTCCATAACCATGGAATAACTGCCCTATTTAGCATTATGTCCTATGGCAGAAGGGGGTGAAATCTTGAAGTATGCATTCGATCAACATTCCATTTTCCAGAAAATAGACTGCATAATGTCTGAGACAGCTCCTTGTAGTGTGTGAGGTTGCTGAATGAAAATGAAAATACATTTGTTACAAGCCCTTCTGTATTTCCTACGTATCTGGGGAGTCACATCGTCTGTCGCCACCCAGACAGATTGTTCCCTTGATGTTACTGAGAAGATGAGCTTCCTGCACCACACTCTCCTTACTCCTGGAACAATATAGGAGGATTGCAGCAGGTTGTAGGTCTGAGTGGTGATGGTAGGAATTCCAATGATTGCAAACATGTTCAGGACCTGCGTTGCACTTCCTCCACTGACCAAGATGGCATTTGCGATTATAAGGTTTCCTAATGGCATGATGTCATGGGTTGGCTGGCTTTCCCAGGTACTGCTGTGACCTACGGGACACAGTTGGTCTAAAACTATGAAGGTGCTGATGCACCGGCGCATGATGAAGCGACATGGCTGGGCACAGCAAACCATGCATGTCAGAAGGAGACAGGCTGCTCTCAAAGACCAGGAATGATCTTTGTTTTCCTGGTCTGTGGTCTGCTCTCAGCTCTTCATCAACACCGATGGTATCTGGATTTTCTTCCTCTGAATCCTCTTCAACTGATGTCATCTCCCAGGTGGTATCTTTTTCATCACCTGCATTTTCATCTGCTGTATCTTCACAACTCTCAGCCAACTCTTCTGCCAGAAGAATAAATAAGTCTTCTCCCAGGGGACTGGCAAGATTTGATTACTACTGGTCCCTTGGGTTCTCTATTTCTGCTCGACAACATCATCAGCATCCAAAGCAAATTCCACAGCATCATCCACAGCATCGTCTTGCTCAAATGCATTTAGCAAAATCTGGAATAGTAATTCATAGAAATGTGTAAGTAGTATTTGTACACTCACATGTTATATCTAGAACCTATAAGGGTTATTTGGCTGTACCAATAGGATAACCTTATGAAAACTATTTTTGGTTCCAGGTAAAACCCTTTTGGGTTCCATGTAGAACCCTCTGTGTAAAGGGTTCTACATGGAACCCAAAAGGGTTTTTATCTGGAACCAAAAAGGGTTCTTCAAAAGGGTTCTTCAAAAGGTTCCATGTAGAACCCTCTGTGTACCCTCTGTGTAAAGGGTTCTACATGGAACCCAAAAGGGTTTTACCTGGATCCAAAAAATGGTTATGTTATGGGGACAACCGCAGATCCATTTTGGAACCCTTTTTTTAAGAGTGTATGCACACTACACAAGAAAACTGATTAGCCTATACATTTTTGTCTGACTATAGGTACCATCCCAGCTCAGAATGACATTTCTGTCTGCATGATACATAGCATGCTTCTGAATACAATCCTAATTCCCTTGAGTGTTTTGTCACCATATGAATGAGCTATCGTATCTTTGATTGACGATTCGTCATGATCCTGCATTTGTTTTGATCTGCAAAAAATGTTATGACCGGCAGCTGTCAATCAGATGCACATAACGGTATGTCTGAAAAGTTTGGGATGATACATAGACTGCAAGCTTGCAAATGTGTATTCTAAATGTCCTGGACTGTTTTGTTCTCACACCACCTAATGTCTGCACCACAGAGTTTTGCCATGAGACATGATAGCTAGTCTAGCAGAGACTGCCATTGGCTTACAATGCTAGCTATCTAGTCAACTCAACTGTCAGACAGTGGAAATGGTCTAGTTTACCCATTTCATCATAGCAACAAGATGTCTCTAATATAGCTATCAGGCAGTAATTGGTGTAGCTAATGATACTAGACATAATCAAATGTGTGTCTCATTAATTGGCAGACTAGCTAGCAGTGTTGTGTTTGAGACCACTTAAAGTAAGACCGATTCAAGACCTAGACCGATGCAAATCGAGTCAGAGTCAAGACCAAGACAGGAATTCTGTCAAATCACCACCATAATAAGAGTTCAAAATGTCCTATATTTCTGTGTTCATATTTCAGAACAACATATGGATCCTTTACACGTTCAGAAGGGTGAAAAGAGTCCATGCTGAGGGCAAATAGAGAGACACTACAAATGATCACTAACCAAAACAGGTCATCCCCCAGTTTCCAGTTAATAATAGTGAGCATGCAACTTTTAATTTCCCCACACCCTACCAGCGAATCAAGGAAATGCGACAAATTTTGAGGATATTTTTCAACAAAAGTAAAGGACAGTATGTTATGATTAAAGTAGGAAGCCCAGGTTTAAATAGGCGATAAGATATTAACGTGTCATGAAAACAACATTGATTCAACCAGTGTGCCCAGTGAGGTTTTATGCGCTGACTGAATGGGAGCTGATACTTCTGAGTAATTTTACTCCCCTGGTCTCGGGAAGAAATGAGGAGTCTTCATTATCTGAGAGTTAAGACCGAGTAAAAAGCTATCCGACACCAAGACAATACCGAGACACTCAATATGTGGTCTTGAGATCGGTCTACAATACTGCTAGCTAGATTTGTAACGGTTAGTAAACGTTATCTAATTTACCTCAAATCTCTCTCTTTTCACGACGGCTCTGGTCATCTCTGTTGTGTTTAAAAACAAAAACAATGGGGACCGCATCACGTTTAAGGCAGGTTTTTTCCTGGAGTGAACTGTAATTTCCCCAGCTGGTCGGGGTTGTACATAAAGTCCGTTTTGAGGATGTGGTCACTGCATAAGGCTGAGCCTTTTGATGGTGTAAACTTCTCTCGCCTTACTGCCTCCGTCCAAAACCTTCTTCTATTTTCCTCTTTTGGCAAGAAATACAAACCTTTCCCCAGCCCATGCCTGTTTGAGCAGCAACTTGTAGGCATTTATATCCAGACATAGCTATCTAGATCTGTAATGATCACTCAATGTCTCTCTCACTCTCTATCTATCTACATTTTGTGTAGGCAGCGTAGCCTAGTGGTTAGCATGTCGGACTAGTAACCGAAAGGTTGCAAGACCGTATTCCCGAGCTGACAAGGTACAATTCTGTCGTTCTGCCCCACACAAGGCAGTTAACCCACTGTACCTAGGCCATCATTGAAAATAACAATTTGATCTTAACTGATTTGCCTAGTTAAATAAAGGTAAAATCAAATAAAAAATGCCCAAGTTTAGAAAGTTACCCTATCCTTTGAGGATTCCAAGTTATACTCATTATTTGAGTGTAATGATTGTACTTATATAACAACAATATGAACACAACATGCAACAATTTCAAAGATTTTACTTTTCTAACTGCAAGTGCAATTTATAATTGGTTAGCCTAGGCTATAGCCCCCCTAAACATTTACAGATTCCACTGAAAATATGCCAAAACATTAGTTTGATAATGACAGAGCGTATTTTCATCAGAATACTCACCAAACAGATGTCGTGTCCATAATTCATCACCATGTAGTGTTCAATGTGAAATTGTTGATCTATTTAGAAAATTCCAAAGAACCGGTAGAATAAACTACACGGAACAAAAATATAAACTTAACATGCACCAATTTCAAAGATTTTACTGGGTTACAGTTCATATAAGGAAATCTGTCAATTTAAATGAATAAATTAGGCCCAAATCTATGGATTTCAAATGAATGGGCAGGGGAGCAGCTATGGATGGGCCTGTGAGGGCATAGGCTCACCCACTGGGAAGCCAGGCCCAGCCGATCAGAATATTTTTTTCCCAACAAAAGGGATTTACTACACACATAAATACTCCTCAGTTTCATCAGCTGTCTGGGTGGCTGGTCTCAGATGATCCCACAGGTAAAGAAGCCGGATGTGGAGGTCCTGGACTGGCATGGTTACACGTGGTCTACTGTTGAGGCCGGTTGGATGTCATGCCAAATTCTCTAAAACAATGTTGGAGGTGCCTTATGGTAGGGAAATTAACATCAAATTCTCTGGCAACAGCTCTGTTGGACATTTTTGCATTCAGCATCCCAATTGCACGCTCCCTCAAAACTGCATTGTGTTGTGTGACAAAACTTCACATTTTAGAGTGGCCTTTTATTGTCCCCAGCACAAGGTGCACATGTGTAATGATCATGCTGTTTATTCAGCTTCTTGATATACCACACTTGTCAGGTGGATGGATTATCTTGGCAAAGGATAAATGCTCACTAACAGAGATGTAAACTAAGTTGTGCAGAAAATTTGAGAGAAATACGCTTTTTGTGCGAAGGGAACATTTCTGGGACCTTTTATTTCAGCTCATGAAACATGGGAACAACACTTTACATGTTGCATTATTTTTTTGTTCAGTATATATATATATATATAATTTAATGAAGATATATTCTGCCACATGCCAAAATATTTGTTGTTTTTAATAAACCAATGCCTGTCACCTTTTAGGCCTTTGAGATATTTGAGGTGTGCTTGATATAGCTCAATCTGTGTGTCAGGTTGGCAGATTTTGCACTTTTGAGACTATTCCATTGCTTCCATTATGCTGGGGAAGCTAAATCAGATAAAGTATTTGAAAGAAAACAAATACTATTTGGACCTGAGTCTGTCAATTTCAGACAACTCTGACGAGTGGGGGGTTCTTTGGTTGATGATTAATTTTCTGCATGGATATTTTCACTTATGAACAATTTGATAAAATGTCAAAGCGTAGACCATTTCTAAAGTAGCTGTCTCTTGCTCTTCCTATCGCTCTCATTCTCTCTCTCGTCTCAGTGTGAACTTTAGGGGGTGGTATTTGGGCTTGGCTGCTCTAACATTCTCCCTCACACAGTTACATTGTAGCTAATTTGGAGCAGATGAGTGTTGACCGTAGCGTAGGAAGAGAGTAGCATTTCTGTCTCTTCTCTATCCTACAATCCATTTTCGGATCATATTTAGTATGAGTGTATAAGCTTATTTGAGTTTGAACAACTTTTTTGAAAGATTCCAGTCAGACTTCCGCTCACTTCGCACCACAGAAACGGCTTTATTGAAAGTCAGTAATGACCCTTTTAGATGCTAGTGAATGCATTATTCTAGTTATTTTGGATATCAGTGCCGCGTTTGATACTACTGATCATAACATCCTTGTTAACCAGCTGGAGAGGTGGGTGAGAATCTCTGGCATTGCCCATCACTGGTTCAGGTATTATCTATGTGGTAGTTCAGTATCTTCCCCAGCACTTATTCACCATGGTGTTCCTTAGGGTCAATTCTGGGCCCCATCCTTTTTTCCCTTTACATTCTTCCCCTTGGTGACATCTTCCGCAATCATAACATTGAGTTTCACTGCTATGCAGATAACACACAGCTATATTTACCAATCAGACCCAGTGACCAAGCTAGTGCAGCTACCCTTCACAAATGTCTTGCTGACAGCAAATGTTGGATGTCCGACAATTTTCTCCAACTCAATGATAAGAAGTCAGAGGTTGTTTTATTTGGCCCCAGGGTTGAAAGTAGATTTAATTTCTTCCCGGTATGCAACCTCTCACAGATGCGCACCCCAAAAAAAGTATGTGCCCTGGACATTCTGCCGCCCTAAGCGAGACAAAAAATGGCCACCGCCCTCATATCCCCACTAAACTATAATAGGCTAGTTAGTGTACAGCAGGGGTTAGCAATAGGTTTGGCCTCAGGGCAATTTTTTCTCAGCTAATAGTCGGCAGAACAGAAGATAATAGTGGCCCAATTGATAGGCAACACAATTTTTTACACATCCGGTTAGTAGGCTATATAATCAGTTCAATAATAACAATAATAACATATCCAATTTTTTCCAATCTGTGTAACGTTTGTCGTCTTCCGCTGATGAGGAGTAAGAGAGGTCGGACCAATTTGCAGCATGGTAAGTGTCCATTTTGATAAGACAAAATGAACACGACAAAAATACAAAATAACAAAGTGACACAAACGAAACAGTCCCGTGTGATAACAAACACTGACACGGAAAATAATCACCCACAACTCAAAAGTGAAACCAGGCTACCTAAATATGGTTCTCAATCAGGGACAACGATAAACAGCTGCCTCTGATTGAGAACCATACCAGGCCAAACACAGAAATCCCCAAACATAGAAAAAGGAACATAGACAACCCACCCAACTCACGCCCTGACCATACTAGAACAAAGACATAATAAAAGAACTAAGGTCAGAACGTGACAATCTAATTACACTGATAAAATCACCAATGTCTCTATTAAATTAGTTTTATATTTCTTTGTGCATTGATTGGGGGAAAACAGATTACAATCAAGAGAAAATGTCATCTGAATAAGTCTGAAAATAAAAGTAGATAATGACAATATAAGTTTCAGGGAAGAATTGACATGGAAATAGGCATTCTTACCACATTTCCACAATGTCAAAGCAGAGTGTTGTTTGCAACGAAACAGTTATTTGCAAATAATGAAATATTAGACATCCCTATTAATCTAAGCATGGCACTTTCAAAAGCTACCTTTCTACCCAGACAGAGGCTCTACCGACTCAGAACAATTTAAGCTTCAACTGCTGGCTACTAGTCCATTGCTTAACCCAACAACACAAATGCTTCCCTAAAAGCTGCCTGGGTTTAAACATCTTCTCTTTTCAGAAAGTGAAAAACTGAATTAATAGGGATAGCAAAGTCTCCTCCATTATTTATAGCTGCAGCTCAGCTTCAGAATGTCATAGTTAGGAATCCATATATCCCCATACGCATCAGAGTCGTGTCTTTTGTGGGTATTTTATAACTTGTTTCTAGCATAAGCCATCAAGGAGTTAAGCATTGTAATTGAACAATTTATATTATCTGGATACTTTATTTATTTCAAATTATAAAGCTAACAATAGGTATCCTTTTTTCCCTTTTCTTTAACAAAGGGTATGGTATACCCTCACTCAATATGAGCCCTGGTTTTAACCTAACACACCAAGCCCTTCCCAGACACGGAGGTATTTATGGAGTGCATGGTGACAGTATTGGAGGATTAGGCTATACTGACAAATCTATGGACAGCATAACTGTATCTGTCAAACCAACACAATCTCACACTCAATTCATAAAAAATATTTAGAAAAGGTATGTCAGATTAGGTGCGTTTTTGTGCGTTTTTGTGTGGCTTAATTAGTGTGAAAAGAAACACATTTTTGCAAACTTCAGAACACTCTTTTGAATGTTATTAGAGCAATGCTTGAGGTGCAATGGTGTTCTACACTGCCTTTTGTTGTGTCCCACATTTATTTGTATGAAAAAACAAATGTGTTAACAGCCCAATATTGTTAATCAACCAGGTTGTCACTGAAATAATTAGAATAGAATAGTATTATTATAATAGTATTATATTCTAATTATTTCAGTGACAACCTGGTTGATTAACAATATTGGGCTGTTAACACGTTGGTCACTAAATCAGTCTAGAAGGACCATATTATAACAGCTTTCTTCTATCTCCTCCTCGGACGAGGAGGTGTAGCAAGGATCGGACCAAAATGCAGCGTGGCTATTGCAATCCATGTTTATTTAATAGTGAAGAAACACGAACTGTACAAAAACAATAAACGTAATGTGAAAACCGAAACAGCCTAAACTGGTGCAAACTAACACCGCAACAGAAACAAGGACACTAAGGACAACCACTTCAGACAGCCATAGACTTCACTAGAACACCCCACTAAGCTACAAACCCAACACACCACATACAAAAACTCATGCCACACCCTGGCCTGACCAAATAAATGAAAATAAACACCAAATACTTCGACCAGGGCGTGACACATATAAAAACTGTTGGTCACTAAATCAGTCTAGAAGGACCATATAAAAACTGTTGGTCACTAAATCAGTCTAGAAGGACCATATAAAAACTGTTGGTCACTAAATCAGTCTTGAAGGACCATATAAAAACTGTTGGTCACTAAATCAGTCTAGAAGGACCATATACAAACTGTTGGTCACTAAATCAGTCTAGAAGGACCATATAAAAACTGTTGGTCACTAAATCAGTCTAGAAGGACCATATAAAAACTGTTGGTCACTAAATCAGTCTAGAAGGACCATATACAAACTGTTGGTCACTAAATCAGTCTAGAAGGACCATATGCAAACTGTTGGTCACTAAATCAGTCTAGAAGGACCATATAAAAACTGTTGGTCACTAAATCAGTCTAGAAGGACCATATACAAACTGTTGGTCACTAAATCAGTCTTGAAGGACCATATAAAAACTGTTGGTCACTAAATCAGTCTAGAAGGACCATATACAAACTGTTGGTCACTAAATCAGTCTAGAAGGACCATATACAAACTGTTGGTCACTAAATCAGTCTAGAAGGACCATATACAAACTGTTGGTCACTAAATCAGTCTAGAAGGACCATATACAAACTGTTGGTCACTAAATCAGTCTAGAAGGACCATATACAAACTGTTGGTCACTAAATCAGTCTAGAAGGACCATATACAAACTGTTGGTCACTAAATCAGTCTAGAAGGACCATATACAAACTGTTGGTCACTAAATCAGTCTAGAAGGACCATATACAAACTGTTGGTCACTAAATCAGTCTAGAAGGACCATATAAAAACTGTTGGTCACTAAATCAGTCTAGAAGGACCATATAAAAACTGTTGGTCACTAAATCAGTCTAGAAGGACCATATACAAACTGTTGGTCACTAAATCAGTCTAGAAGGACCATATACAAACTGTTGGTCACTAAATCAGTCTAGAAGGACCATATAAAAACTGTTGGTCACTAAATCAGTCTAGAAGGACCATATACAAACTGTTGGTCACTAAATCAGTCTAGAAGGACCATATACAAACTGTTGGTCACTAAATCAGTCTAGAAGGACCATATAAAAACTGTTGGTCACTAAATCAGTCTAGAAGGACCATATACAAACTGTTGGTCACTAAATCAGTCTAGAAGGATCATATAAAAACTGTTGGTCACTAAATCAGTCTAGAAGGACCATAAACATGTTTATTTAATAGTGAAGAAACACGAACTGTACAAAAACAATAAACGTAATGTGAAAACCGAAACAGCCTAAACTGGTGCAAACTAACACCGCGACAGAAACAAGGACACTAAGGACAACCACTTCAGACAGCCATAGACTTCACTAGAACACCCCACTAAGCTACAAACCCAACACACCACATACAAAAACTCATGCCACACCCTGGCCTGACCAAATAAATGAAAATAAACACAAAATACTTCGACCAGGGCGTGACACATATAAAAACTGTTGGTCACTAAATCAGTCTAGAAGGACCATATAAAAACTGTTGGTCACTAAATCAGTCTTGAAGGACCATATAAAAACTGTTGGTCACTAAATCAGTCTAGAAGGACCATATACAAACTGTTGGTCACTAAATCAGTCTAGAAGGACCATATAAAAACTGTTGGTCACTAAATCAGTCTAGAAGGACCATATAAAAACTGTTGGTCACTAAATCAGTCTAGAAGGACCATATACAAACTGTTGGTCACTAAATCAGTCTAGAAGGACCATATACAAACTGTTGGTCACTAAATCAGTCTAGAAGGACCATATAAAAACTGTTGGTCACTAAATCAGTCTAGAAGGACCATATAAAAACTGTTGGTCACTAAATCAGTCTAGAAGGACCATATAAAAACTGTTGGTCACTAAATCAGTCTAGAAGGACCATATAAAAACTGTTGGTCACTAAATCAGTCTAGAAGGACCATATAAAAACTGTTGGTCACTAAATCAGTCTAGAAGGACCATATAAAAACCGTTGGTCACTAAATCAGTCTAGAAGGACCATATACAAACTGTTGGTCACTAAATCAGTCTAGAAGGACCATATAAAAACTGTTGGTCACTAAATCAGTCTAGAAGGACCATAAACAAACTGTTGGTCACTAAATCAGTCTAGAAGGACCTTATACAAACTGTTGGTCACTAAATCAGTCTAGAAGGACCATATACAAACTGTTGGTCACTAAATCAGTCTAGAAGGACCATATAAAAACTGTTGGTCACTAAATCAGTCTAGAAGGACCATATACAAACTGTTGGTCACTAAATCAGTCTAGAAGGACCATATAAAAACTGTTGGTCACTAAATCAGTCTAGAAGGACCATATACAAACTGTTGGTCACTAAATCAGTCTAGAAGGACCATATACAAACTGTTGGTCACTAAATCAGTCTAGAAGGACCATATAAAAACTGTTGGTCACTAAATCAGTCTAGAAGGACCATATACAAACTGTTGGTCACTAAATCAGTCTAGAAGGACCATATAAAAACTGTTGGTCACTAAATCAGTCTAGAAGGACCATATAAAAACTGTTGGTCACTAAATCAGTCTAGAAGGACCATATAAAAACTGTTGGTCACTAAATCAGTCTAGAAGGACCATATAAAAACTGTTGGTCACTAAATCAGTCTAGAAGGACCATATAAAAACTGTTGGTCACTAAATCAGTCTAGAAGGACCATATAAAAACCGTTGGTCACTAAATCAGTCTAGAAGGACTGATATTGAATGATCCCCAATGATCCATCGCATCTCCCAAAAACGTTTTCAACATACATCTGTAAAATGATGGTCCAGAAACTAGAAACTCTTCTCCCTGGACCTCCTCAATGTCCACCTCTTGAACATCAGACTCTGAGGCCTCATATTCACTGTCACTTTCCAACCTTGTTGAGGATGGCTCGTTGTCAGGCTCAAAAAGCCTCAGGCAGAAGTCTTCATGCTTTCTCTGCTTGGAGCAACAGTGAAGTGGGCAAGCAGAGTCTGAACATCAGACAGGATGGCATTGTCTCCCTCAATCCGTGCAATGGCTACTGCTATAGGTTTCAGGAGTTTCAGGCTGCTTACCACTTTCTCCCAAAATTCATAATCCAGGAGGATCCTCTTGATGGGGCTGTCCATATCGACAGACTGTGATATGGCCATTTCTTGGAGAGACTCCTTCCCCTCCAGGAGACTGTCAAACATGATGGCATCACTATTCCAACTGGTGTTGCTGGGCAGCTCCAATGTGGTGCTCTTATTCTTCTCACTTTGCTTGGTGAGGTAGATTGCTGCTATAACTTGATGACCCTTCAGATACCTAACCATTTCCTTGGCTCTCTTGTAGAGTGTATCCATTGTTTTCAGTGTCATGGTGTCTGGTTGGAGGGGTGTATGCTGGTCAAAGAACATTCAGAAATCACTTTCAATACACATTGCCTGTGAGCATCAGAGGTGAACCAGTTGCATACACAGCTTGAGCAAGACATTCATCAGCATTTCTCTGACTATGTTCCTTCATTGAGTAAAAAAAACTTCTGATTCCAGGAGGACCATGAGCTGTTGCTATCGATAAGGTGTCTGATTCATCATTTTCACCTCGAATAGAAGTAGAGGGACTTTTGTCCGAGGTTGCTTGTTGTGAGCACTGAGGGAATTTTATGCATTTGGCCAGATGATTCTGCATCTTTGTTGCATTCTTCACATATGATTTGGCACAGTATTTGCAAATGTACACAGCTTTTCCTTCCACATTAAACTGCAGTGAAAAGATTAGAAAAAATGAGCAAAAAAGTCCCAAATACAATTCCATGTACAGATAAATAATTAAGCAGTTAGATTAAAACTTCTTAAGGCTAGGGAGCACTATTTTCACATCCAGATGAAACGTGTATCCAAAGTAAACTGTCTGTTACTCAAGACCAGAAGCTAGGATATGCATGTAATTAGTATTTGGATAGCAAACACTCTGAAGTTTCTAAAACTGTTAAAATTATGTCTGTGAGTATAACAAAACTTATTTGGCAGGCAAAACCCCGAGGACAAACCATCCAGGATTTTTTTTTTGAGGTCACTCTCTTTTCAATTGCTTTTCTATGTGGATCTAGATTTCTAATGCACTTGCTTGCAGTTCCTATCACTTCCACTAGACGTCAACAGTCTTTAAAAATTGGTTGATGTTTTTCCTTTGAGAAATGAAGAAGTAGCCATTTCCTCTCTGGGTGGATAGCTAAGTGTACTGTTGTGGTAGGGGAGCGCGACCTGAAAGCTCGCTCAACTTTATTTTCGTCCGGTATTGAACACAGTTTATTCCGTCTTAAATTGCATTGATTATTTACGTTTAAAAATACCTAAAGTTGGATTAGGAAAGTTGCTTGAAATGTTTGGATCAAGTTTACAGGTAACTTATTAGATACTTTGTAGTCATGTTGCGCGGTGTATTTTCTGAATCAAACGCGCAAAATAAATTAACATTTTGGGGATATAATGACAGAATTTATCGAACAAAAGGACCATTTGTGATGTTTAATGGGCATATTGGAGTGCCAACAGAAGAAGATCTTCAAAGGTAAGGCATGAATTATATCATTATTTCTGACTTTTGTGTCGCGCCTGGAGTGTTGAATTATGATTTTCATGTGTTTGTTTGATGGGTTGCTGTCCTCAGATAATAGCATGGTTTGCTTTCGCCGTAAAGCCTTTTTGAAATCTGACACTGTGGCTGGATTAACAAGAAGTTGATATTGAAACCGGTGTATAACACTTGTATGATTTATTAATTATTATTATGAGTCTTTCTGTTTTTGAATTTGGCGTGCTGCTAGTTCACTGGGTGTTGTCAAATCAATCCCGTTAACGGGATTGGCGCGAGAAGGGATCACTAAGAAGTTATAAAGCTCCTTTGTAAGATAAATGTTTTAAAATTAAACATGTATGGAAACAGTTGAATTAACACTCCTTAGTTAGCAGGCTCAAGCAAGCTAAAACACACATGGTAGCAAAAACTAACTAGCAGAAATTGTTAACAAGTTAGAAATGATTTAAACACACTTTGCTGTAGCCTACTATTTATATATTCACCCCACCCAGTATTGTAATCAAAACTTACCAGAAAGCATGCAGTCCTCAATAGCATCTCATTAGTGTGCAAGATCTTGAGAATCAGCTGCACATGTAATGGAAGATTGCACTGTGCATGCAGAGGGTTGCAATTCCATTGAATTGAGGATAGTTTAACCAAAATATGCCGCAAGACCTAGAATTGCCTTCTGTGTATCCCACAAAAAAGGTTCACTGTTATAAGCAATTTTTTTGAGGAATATGAGCAAAATTCCCCAAATTCCCGGGCTTAACTTCCGAAATTTACCGGAGAGTTTCCGACCCTTTGCAGCCCTAGCTGGCACCATCCCTAAGGTGAAGCATGGTGGTGGCAGCATCATGCTGTGGGGAGTTTTTTCAATGGCAGGGACTGGGAGACAAGTCAGGATCAAGGGAAAGATGAACGGAGCAGAGTACAGAGAGATAATTGATGAAAACCTGATCCAGAGCGCTCAGGACCTCAGACTGGGGTGAAGGTTCACCTTCCAACAGGACAATGACCCTAAGCACACAGCCAAGACAACACAGGTGTGGCTTTGGGACAAGTCTCTGAATGTCCTTGAGTGGCCCAGCCAGAGCCTGGACCTGAACCCGATCTAACAGCTCTGGAGTGACCTGAAAATAAGCGTGCAGCGACGCTCCCCATCCAACCTGACAGAACTTGAGAGGATCTGCAGAGAAGAATGGAGAGTCCCCAAATACATGTGCGCCAAGCTTGTAGCGTCATACCCAAGAAGACTCAAGGCTGTAATCACTGCCAAAGGTGCTTCAACAAAGAACTGAGTAAAGGGTCTAAATACTTATGTCAATGTCATATTTCAGTTTTTTTTTTACATTTGCAAAAATGTAAAAAAATAACTGTTTTTGCTTTGTCATTATGGGGTATTGTGTGTACATTGATGAGGGAAAATACTATTTAATCCCTTTTAGAATAAGGTTGTAATGTAACAAAATGTGGAAAAAGTCAAGGGGTCTGAATACTTTCCGAAGGCACTGTACATTACACCATTTCTTTCATAATGCATTTTATACAAGGCTAAGTTATATCAACTTCAAAAGGGTTTATTTACAACCTATGGGTTATAAGATGTTGGTAATAGTGGTATAGGAGAGTCTGACATATAACCCCTAACTTGAGTTCAGTCTTCGCCAATGAGAACCACGAGGGGCCTACTCTAGCATTGTCCTTCATGAGTGGGAAAGGCCTTGATTCTAGGCGGTTGGAAATCTTACATTCATCTGATTAGATCAGAACAGGATGGATCAACAGCAGTGGTGGAAAAACTACCCAATTGTCATACTTCAGTAAAAGTATAGATAACTTAATAGAAAGTTACTGAAATAAAAGTCACCAATTAAAGTAGTGAAATATTACTTGAGTTAAAGTCTAAAAGTATTTGGGTTTAAATTGACTTAAGTATCAAAAGTAAATATAATTGCTAAAATATACTTAAGTATCAAAAGTAAAAGTACAATTATAAATAAATGAATCAATTCCTTATATTAAGCAAAACAGATGGCACCATTTTCTTGTTTTTAAGATGTATGGATAGCCAGGGGCACACTCCAACACTCAGACATTATTTACAAAATAATGTGTTTATTAAGTCTTTTGGTTGTCAGGGAAAATGTATGGAGTAAAACGTACAATATTTTCTTTAGGAATGTAGTGAAGTAAAAGTACAAGTTGTCAAAATAGAAATAGTAAAGTAAAGTACAGATACCCCAAAAAATCTACTTAAGTAGTACTTTAAAGTATTTTTACTTAAGTACTTTACTCCACTGATCAACAGTGATTCATATTTCTGGTTTGCATCCTAAAAAAAGATTAGTTGTGTTTTGCTGTATAACACACTTACATTATTCTATCCATATGATGTGGATCACTGTCAGGTTATTAGATAGGGGGGAGTGACTGAAGCTAATCTATCTGAGATACCTACTGTAGCGCTCATCCTCCACATACAACACCCGTTTTGCCAGTCACATTCTATTAAAGGTCCCCAAAGCACACTCATTTCTGGGTCACAGCTACCAACTGGAACAAGCTGCCAAAGACACACAAACTGGACCGTTTTATCTCCATCTCTTCATTCAAAGGCTTAATCATGGACACTCTTACTGACAGTTGTGGCTGCTTCCTGTGATGTATTGTTGTCTCTACCTTCTTGCCCTTTGTGCTGCTGTCTGTGGCCAATAATGTTTGTACCATGTTTTGGGCTCCTACCATGTTGTGCTGCTGCCATGTTGTGTTTCTACCGTGTTGTTGTCATGTGTTTCTACCACGCTGTGTTGTCATGTGTTGCTACCATGAGGTGTTGTTGTCTTAGGTCTCTCTTTATGTGGTGTTGTGGTGTCTCTCTTGTCTGATGTATTTAGTCTTATATTTGTATTTTTAATCCCAGGCCCCTGTCCCCGCAGGAGGCCTTTTGCCTTTTGGTAGGCCGTCGTAAATAAGAATTTGTTCTAAATTGACTTGTCTAGTTAAATAAAGGTTAAATAAAAATTAAAATAAATAAAAAAGAACACCATGGATGTAATAACACTTTAAACTGGTAGTTTGTAAATGTGTAAAATGTGTTTGTTTTGGGTCCACACTGGTAAGATAACTTATGTAAATGTCTAGTCATGGAGGATTTTCTTCTGAATAAGGCATAGCACTTTCCATTCAGTTCCGGTCAAATTTGATGTAAGGCTTGATTACACTTATAGTAACTACGTCTATCCATCACACCCATTGTTGCTTAGCCATTGCTCACTAGATTTATCAATGTAATTACACCCAACACAATGTTGAAAAGCAGAATTCTTCCCAACACTAGATCAGATAACTAGACGTGAGATGGACATGATCCCAAAGCTGGCACCAGTGTAGCATAAGAAAGTGAAAGCTGCAACAGGGACTCTAACCAGGGCTCATACGTGGCAAAGTGAGCTCTAACGGCTGTTGCCATGAAAGCCTAGTAGGCCTCTGGGCAGAGGTGGTAGGACTACAATGCTGGCATATGTCTAAGTATATAACATGATTGACACGACCGTAATAATAATCATGAAATGGCCTTGGAAGTGCCATAAGTGTAAGCCAACATTATTCATTATTTTACATTAACTTGTTTAACTGCATTGACATGGCTTAATTGATCATAGTCCAGACTCGTTTTTAAACCAAACCAATTTTTTTGCAGGTCTTCTATTTCCCCACATTTATTGATTCATTAATTTCCCATCATGAAAATGTATCCCCATTCCTCAATAAAATACCTTATTCGATACAACAACAAAAATCTGACAAATACAGGTTTTTATTCCAATCTGGCAACCCTCATTTTTATTTTTATTTTATTTAACCTTTATTTAACCAGGAAGGGCTCATTGAGATTTAAAATCTCTTTTTCAACAGAGTCCTGGCCAAGAGAGGCAGCACCAAGTCATTACAAAAATTACAGACAGACAACATGAAAAACTACAAGTAATCTAGTAAAAACCATAGAATTTACACGAGTATAACAAAATCAAAAACAGCAAATTAAAAACATTGACAGGTCAGGGAATCAGCCTCAAAATCCTTCATCAGTGATTTAAAAACACCAATCGGGACAAGTTCTTCCAGTTTAAACGTATTTTGTAAAGCGTTCCAAGACAACGGCGCAGAGTACATAAAACCCTTTTACCAAATTCAGTTGGGACATTTGGAACAGTTAGCAGTCCAGCGAACGAAGAGAGTACCCACCACATTTCTGAACAATAAAAATGCCCAAATAAAAAGGTAGTAAACCCAAAATGGCTTTGTAAATAAAAGTATACCAGTGCCTGAGCCTACCAGTGACTAGAGAAGGCCAGCCAACCCTCGTATACAAAGTGCAGTGGTGCGTAAGGGTTTTGCAGTGCCATGGTAAAGAGTGTTAATTGATCTCAAACACTGAGCGGAAGCATTCATATATAAAATATCCCCATAGTCTAGTAAAGGCATAAATATAGCTGATTACTAGCCTCCTTCTGGCTTCAAAAGAAAAACAGGCCTTATTCCTAAAACGAAATCCCAACTTCAGCTTCAATTTTTTTTTGTAAGTTGTTGAATATGCAATTTAAAAGAGAGGCTGTCATCAATTAAAATTCCAAGATATTTATATGAGGTTACAACCTCAATCTCCTTGCCCTGACAGGTAATAGGTGAAAGGTTCAGAGGTCTATTTCTTGCATTAGAAAACACCATTCGTTTAGTTTTGTCAGTATTGAGGATAAGCTTCAATTGACACAAGGTATGTGTAAAAAATGTGTGTCATAAAATCCGACATAGCACCAGCATCCCAAAGTATTAAGTGAAAACTAAACTCATCAAAAACAAGATATGTCCCTTTTTCAGGACCCTGTCTTTCGAAGATAATTGGTAAAAATCCTAATAACTTCACAGATCTTCACTGTAAAGGGTTTAAACACTGTTTCCCATGCTTGTTAAATGAATCATAAGCAATTAATGAACATGCACCTGTGGAACGATCGTGAAGACACTAACAGCTTACAGACGGTAGGCAATTAAGGTCACAGTTATGAAAACTTAGGACACTAAAGAGGCCTTTCTACTGACTCTGAAAAACACCAGAAAAACGATGCCCAGGATCCCTGCTCATTTGCGTGAACGTGCCTTAGGCATGATGTGAGACGCCTAAAACAGTGCTACAGGGATCGTCCTCGCAGTGACAGACCACGTGTAACAACACCTGCACAGGATCTGTACATCCGAACATCACACCTGCGGGACAGGTACAGGATGGCAACAACAACTGCCCAAGTTACACCAGGAATGCACAATTCCTCCATCCGTGCTCAGACTGTCTGCAATAGGCTGAGAGAGGCTGGACTGAGGGCTTGTAGGCCCGTTGTAAGGCAGGTCCTCACCAGACATCACCGGCAACAACGTCACCTATGGACAGAGGAGCCTCTTAAAGAAGAAGTTACAGGTCTGTGAGAGCCAGAAATCTTGATTGTTTGTAGGTGACAAAATACATATTTTCCACCATAATTTGCAAATAAATTCATTCAAAATCCTACAATGTGATTTTCTGGATTTTTTTTCTAATTTTTGTATGTCATAGTTGAAGTGTACCTATGATGAAAATTACAGACCTCCCTCATCTTTTTAAGTGGGAGAAGTTGCACAATTGGTGGCTGACTAAATACTTTTTTTGCCCCACTGTATGTATGGTGCATTATTATACTGTATGGTGACCAAACAGAAGAAGACAGATTGTGCACAATCCACATTTCAGATATGCTAAACTTCCAGTCAAAAGTGACCTAAATCAGAGCATACAGACAAACACAGAGGCTGTATAAGGGGACGGAGTAAGATAAGAGGCCATCAGCCAATCGGGCTTCTTTCTGAGAGATGGGAGGGATGATTGATGGGACCTGCATTGCTTTCTCTTTGGGGTTTTAGGCTGGTTTCTGTATAAGCACTTTGTGACATCTGCTGATGTAAAAAGGGCTTTATAAATACATTTGATTGATTTGATTGACCTGAGTCCCGCCCCTCTGGATCCTCATAGGTTGTGATGAGAGGCTCTTTAAATTCTATTCACTCACAGCTGGCCACTGGCTCCTATCGATCTGCCAGCTGGGGTTTCTGTGTGCGTGGGTTGTGGGGATGGAGGTCCACTATGTATTCCTTCTATTTGTTTTGATGTGATGGATATCTCCCTACACAATCTGATTAATGGCAAGATCTTATACAGTAGGATTTTAAAAGGGGGATATTACACACATGGAGGACCTCAGTATTTATGCTTAAATGTCCATTTATGAACACAGAAACAGCCTTTCCCTGCCGGAGCCTTGTGAAGAGAGCAGTGCCGCCAGCATACCAAACATCCTCCTCTGGGAGATCATCGACTGGACCCTGCTGTCTAAGACACACACACTCTCACTCACAGACACACACACACACATACATACATACTCACAAAAGCATGCACACACCTACACACAAAGCAAAGTTTTTTTTCTTTTTTTTTTCTTGGCATTTGTCCTTTCTTCACATTGTCAAAGGTGACCTTAGGATCCCTAGTGTACAAAGACCTTTCATCCCCCCCACAGAGACTTCTGCTGCTGTCTGTCAGGCCTGGAATGGAACTGAAATCTCTCTCTCCCTGAGACAGAAACATACATTAGCTAGCTACCTACATGGAGGGGAAATGAGGGAGGGAGAGAGAGAGGGAGCAGAGAGAGCGAGCCGAGAGAGGGAGCGGAGCAGATAATGAACAGAGTAATGTTCAGTGTTCTCGTTGATGATGTTTCTTCTCCCCTGGTTGTTCTGTTGTCGTTAATTAAGATGGGCACACTCAGGAGAGCAGGTATAAACACACCTGGTACAGTGAGGCTCCATTGACTCAGAGTCGGTGTTCAGTCTCAGCCAACAAAATAGTGTGTCAGACCCAGTATAGCTAATCTGAGCCATCTTGAGACCGCCTCTCTTGGTTCCTTGGACTACAGGATCAAATTTGCTCTTAATAAACACACACACACACACACACACACAGATATTTCTTGTAAATCAACAGTGTGTTATCAGGAAGAGTTTGTTTTAGGAGAAGAAGGGTGAGGAAACATGGTGGAGACCGACCAGACAGATTTATATCACACTGTTGAAACAGCTCCTGAAAAAACACCTTGTATTTTCATCTGATATTCCTCTGAATGTGTCTCCTTGATGCATAAAGAACACATTGGTATTACAGTTACATAGTTACTACTGAGAAAACTGCTAGCAGTAATGGCAAACAGTGGGAACAATATAACCTTGCATTTTAATGTTACACTTGGAGAAATGAAATGGAACTAGAAAAGTACATTTCCTGAAGAAAATGTGGTGTGCAGGCTAGCGTGCTAGCGTGTGAATTGACTATTAGGATATGATAGCCTGAACCTGTGAAAGTTGGTTTGGTGTCTCTAGCTTGAACGGTTCAAAAGTTATTGTTGGTGAGTTATTTATGGAAATGTATGTACATTTGTATCATTATAGTGGGAAAAGTTTTAAGAATTTGAAGCTACGAGAGCCTGAAGTTGGTTTGGTGTCTCTAGCTTGGACGGTTCAAGAGTTACTGTTGGTTGATTATTTTATGCTAATTTATGCACATTTATATAATTATAGTTGATATAAGTGTTTAAGAATTTGAAGTTATGTTAGACTGAATATAAGAAGTTGGTTTGGTGTCTGGCTTGAATTGTTCAAGAGTTACTGTTGGTTGGTTATTTTATGCTAATTTATGCACATTTGTATATTTATAGTTGAAAAAAGTTTGTAAGAATTTTAAGTTATAATAGCCGGAACATGTTGAAGTTAGTTTGGTGTCTCCAGCTTGAACAGTTCAACAGTTACTGTTAGTGAATTATTGAATTCTAATTTATGCTAATTGAATAGTTATAGTTGATTAAGTTCTTAAAGAATTTGATGTTAGGATAACCTGAATATTTTAAAGTTGGGCTTATAGCTTAATTGGCCAAGGAGTAGGACCATTTTAAATAGCTACCACTGTATTATTGTGGTTCTAATTCAAATCCATGTTAATTTATGCACATTTCAAAATGTTCTAATTTAAAAATTATAAATATGATCAAAAGTCTGAATACAAGCTATCTATACTGAACAAATATATAAATGCAACATGCAACAATTTCAAAGAATTTACTGTGCAATAAATAAATTAGACTCTAATCTATGGATTTCACATGACTGGGAATACAGATGTGCGGGAATACAGATGTGCATCTGTTGGTCACAGATACTTTAAAAAAGTAGGGGCGTGGATCAGAAAACCAGTCAGTATCTGGTGTGACCACCATTTGCCTCATGCAGCACGACTCATCTTCTTCGCATAGAGTTGATCAGGCTGTTGATTGTGGCCTATGGAATGTTTTCCCACTCCTCTTCAATGGTTGTGCGAAGTTGCTGGATATTGTCGGGAACTGGAACACGCTGTTGTACACATCGATCCAGAGCATCCCAAACATGCTCATGAGTGACATGTCTGGTGAGTATGCAGGCCCTGGAAGAACTGGAACATTTTCAGCTTCCAGGAATTGTGTACAGATCCTTGCGACATGGGACTGTGCATCATCATGCTGAAACATGAGGCGATGGCTGCGGATGAATGGCACGACAATGGGCCTCAGCATCTCATCACATTGCCTTCAAATTTCCATAGATAAAATGCAGTTATGTTCTTTGTCCATAGCTTATACCTGCCCATACCATAACCTCACTGCCTCCATTGGGCACTCTGTTCACAATGTTGACATCAGCAAACCGCTCACCCACATGACGCCATGTGGTCTGCGATTGCGAGGCCAGTTGAACGTATTGCCAAATTCTCTAAAACGAGGTTGGAGGCAGCTTATGGTAGAGAAATGAACGTTCAATTCTCTAGAAACAGCTCTGGTGGACATTCCTGCAGTCAGGATGCCAATTGCTCGTTCCCTCTAAACTCTGTGGCATTGTGTTGTTTGACAAAACTGCACATTTTAGAGTAGCCTTTTATTGTCCCCAGCACAAAAAAAAAGTGCACCTGTGTAATGATCATGCTGTTTAATTAGTTTCTTGTCAAGTGGATGGATTATCTTTGCAAAGGAGAAATGCTCACTAACCTGGATGTAAACAAATTTGTGAAAAACATTTCTGTGAAATAAGTTTTTTTTGCATATGTAAAATTTCTGGGATCTTTTATTTCAGCTCATGAAACATGGGACCAACATTTTACATGTTGCGTTTATATATTCGTTCAGTGTAAGTTGGGTCAGTCTGAACATCTCAACATTAGTTTGGCGTTGATAGCTTGTGCAGTGGCGAATCCAAATACTTACCATTAATATTTAAAATGTGTGGATTAAAGATGTCTTACACTTAAGTAAATTGGAGAAGATTAAATATACCCTACGGGGTTCTTCTGACAAATTCTACAGAATGTGGGAACCTTTCTTTACCTATGTAGAGACACTCTAATGTCCCTCTACTCTACAGTAAACTGCATACCTAAGCTTTGTATTTAAATGATTTACCTTTGTGAGTGTTTAATATTAGCCTGTCTTACTATTATCATTTTTCTATTCGTTTTGAAGACTAGCCATGTTGTATTTTGTATTTATGATTTTTTTTTTGTGTAGTTTGTTGTTCCTAATGTATGTTTTGTTACGAAAGTATTACTTAAGTACTTTATATTTTCCTATGGGCTAATACATTCCTACCTGATTTAAAAAAGCATATTCGAATGTATAAAAACACATGTGCAATATACTGTATTTCAAACATTGTTTATTGTAACTGTGAAAGAAAATGCCAATAAAAAGAGTTGTGGGGAAAAAATGGTTATAGTTCAAAAAGTATAAATGTTATAAAAATGATCAATTCAAGCAGTCTAAGGTGGGTCAATCTAAACATCTCAACCTTGGTTTGGCTTAAATCTCAACCTTAACTTAAATGGTGATAACTTAAATACACGCCCAAATGACCACATTTTCCCCATGTATGTCAATGGCACTTTTATTGCCATAGGGCGCTTATTTAAATAGTTGTTGTAGTACAAAAATGATTAATAATATACCAAATATATTCTCAAACAATATAAGTTGGTGTAGTATGTGCATTTGGAAGCTGGTTACGTGTTAATAGCTTACGTCGTTTAAGCGCTACAGTGAGCGGAAGAAATCAAATAATAATAATATGAGTATGTCAGAAATCTAGATGTGTGCATTGCTTTGCATGCACTCCTAACAAGCAGATAAAGTGTTAAAAAGTGTGTTCCATAATTAAAAGGGTCGATGTTAGTTCATCCAAGTGAGTGTTGATATTCAGACTGATTAGAAGCAGACAAGTTGCATGTTAATGCAACCGCACGGTGAGGAAGATGAATGATCAGCCTCCAGGCCTGACCTAGCCAAAACAGAAAAACAGAGGGACGAGTAGAAAAAAACAAGTATAAAGGAAGGTTAGAGGGCTGCCTGGAGGTCTGTAGGGCTGGGCCTGAGGGAGAAACATGCCTCTTAAACCTGCCTGGGGTGAGGTTAATAACTGAGAAGGATATAGTGATAGAGTCAGTTCAGAGCCCAGTAGCTGTCATTTAAAGCAGAGATTACTCCACATAGGTGGTGTTGTTTTGATAGAAATCAATCTATTACAGCAGAGCAGACGCCGTGCATTACCACACACACACACACACACACACACACCCACACACACACACACACACACACACACACAGACAAAGAGACACACACACAGACAAATACGCACACCCACACAGACATGCACACACATACACCTCCCAGCCATTCTGAAGTTTGATGCTCAACTTTCCATCAACTCCTTTCAGTCCTCTGCCAAACTGTGAAGTGCTGAGCCAACTCTCCTGTGACCAGGCTACAGTCTCTCAGTCTGTCAGTCTCTCAGCTAACAATGTCTTTGGAGGATCAAAGAGACCTAAAAGTAGTGGCTATGTGGATTGAGGAGTGTGCATATGTGTGTGTACATGTTTTACTATACTCAAGAACCAGAAACCAGTAAACTAACAAAAATTCAGACAAGTGAGAACATTTTGCCGGTCCTCCCTTGTAAAAACTCTGTTTTAGACTTCAGGTTAGGGTTAGAATTGGGGTTAGGGGTTAAGGTTAGGTTGAGGGTTTAGGGTTAGGGAAAATAGGATTGTGAATGGGAATCAATTGTTGGTCCCCAAAAACTCCTCACAAGTATAGTAAGACGTGTGCGTGTGCGTGTGTGTGTGTGTGTGTGAGTGTGTGTGTGTGTGTGTGTGTGTGTGTGTGTGTGTGTGTGTGTGTGTGTGTGTGTGTGTGTGTGTGTGTGTGTGTGTGTGTGTGTGTGTGTGTGTGTGTGCATTCAAACAAACGTTAACAAACTAAGACTAAAGACATAAAGGAAGAAATGCTGTCAGATGTGGATCCACTTTAATGCAGTGATCATGAATTCCAGAGACACTGCCAGGTTTTTGCTAATAACTTTTAGAGTCCTTCATACTACATAAAATACTAAATAGTCTAGAGAGAAGGGCTTGTAAGAACGAACATCGGTGTGATGTATCTTGTGGGTCACAAGAAAGTAATAAAATCTAAGGCCTTTAACTTTTACAGTATAACCATCAGTTTATACCTTGATAGCAATGGACGTTTACAAATGTACTGAAAGGGGATGAGCTTTGAGAAGACACCAAGCTTTAGGATAGTAAATCTGTCTATTCACTGCTAGCCCTCTCACCCTCTCCTCAGCCAGCCAACATGTGTATTATATCCCAGGCAGCCTGTGGCCTGTAATGGTTAATTTAACTAACAGATGGTGAGGGTAGGCAACATCACCTCCGCCACACTGACCCTCCACACGGGGTGCCCACAGGGGTATGTGCTTGGTCCCCTCCTGTACTGTTGACACAACGATGGTAGGCCTGATCACCGACGATGATGAGACATCCTACAGGGAAGAGGTCAGTGACCTGTTTGGGATAGGGGGTGGTATTTTCATGTCCGGATGAAAAGCATGCCCAAAGTAACTGCCTGCTACTCAGGCCCAGAAGCTAGGATATGCATATAAATGTTAGATTTGGATAGGAAACACTCTAAAGTTTCTCAAACTGTTACAACTATGTCTGTGAGTATAACAGAACTTATTTGGCAGGCGAAACCCTGAGGACAAACCATCCAGGATTTATTTTTTTTGAGGTGACTGTGTTTTCAATTGCTTTTCTATGGGAATCTAGATTTCTGAGGCATCTGGTTGCAGTTCCTAGGGCTTCCACTAGATGTCAACAGTCTTTAGAAATTGGTTGATGGTTTTCTTTTGAGTAATGAAGAAGTATGGCTGTTCAGAATGAGTGTCGAGTCTAGTGTACTGTTATGTTTTGGGCGCGCAACCTAGCGCTCGCTCCACTTTCATTTTATCCGCTATTCAACACGGTTTATTCCGTCTTAAATTGTATTGATTATTTACGTTTTAAAATACCTTAAGTTGTATTAGGAAAGTTGTTTGAAATGTTTGGACCAAGATTACAGGTAATTTATTAGATAATGTGTAGTCATGTTGGGCGAGTTGGAACCAGTGTTTTTCTGAATCAAATGCGCCAAATAAATTGACATTTTGGGGATATAACGACGGAATTAATCGAACAGAATGACCATTTGTGATGTTTATGGGACATATTGGAGTCCCAACAGAAGAAGATCTTCAAAGGTAAGGCATGAATTAGCTGGTCGGGTTGGCGGGTTGAAATATGATTGTCATGTGTTTGTTTGATGGTGTGCTGTCCTCAGATAATAGCATGGTTTGCTTTCGCCGTAAAGCCTTTTTTAAATCTGACACAGTGGCTGGATTAACAAGAAGTTCAGCTGTATTTTGGTGTGTTGCACTTGTGATTTTATGAAAGTTAAATAATTCTAATAATTTATTTAGAATTTTGAGTTCTGCAATTTCACCGGATGTTGGTCGAAACGTTCCGCTAGCGGAACCCCTAGCCGTAAAAGTAAGACCAATGAGCTGATTGTGGACTACAGGAGATGGGGAAGCTAGCACGCCCTCATCCACATCGACGGGGCTGCAGTGGAGGGGGTCGAGAGCTTCAAGTTCCTCTGTGTCCAAATCAGTAAGAACTTAAAATGGTCCACACCCACATGAGCAGTCGTGAAAAAGGCCCGACAGCACCCCTTCCCTCTCAGTAGTTTGAAAATGTTTGGTATGGGCCCTCAAATCTTCAAAAAGTTTTACAGCTGTACAATTGAGTGCATCTTGACTGGCTGCATCACATGGTCGCAACAGAGGGACAGCCCAGTACTGGGACAGCCCAGTACATTACTGGGACAGCCCAGTACATCACTGGGGCAGAGTTCCTTGCCATCCAGGACCTCTATATCAGGCGGTGTGAAAGGAAAGGCTGTAAAAATTGTTAAAGACTTCAACCTACCAAGCAATAGACTGTTCTCTCTGCTTTGGCACATCAAACAGTATTGGTGCATCTCCTGTAGTCCAGTTGAGAAATGACAACAGTTTTACGGGTGCCCAACCATTTGTGCTATTATGTGGGATTTTTTTGGTCGTTATTTGTATCTTATTTTGTACATAATAATGTTTCTGCAACCATATCTTACGGCAAAAAAAGAGCTTCTGGATATCAAGTCAGCGATCACTCACCTCAGATTAGACTAAGATTTTTTCTACAACAAAGACGACGCACAAGACATTCTCCAAACACCCCACAGGACTGACATCCCCGTTATTTGCAAGAGGAAGCAGCGCAGGTACAGAGGACAAAGAGCCGGATACCTCGTCAGGACCCGGAGAAGACGACTGGGAAAGCTGCCGTTACCGTCAATACTACTTGCCAACGTGCAGTCATTGGACAATAAATTAGACGAGGTATGATCACGAATATCCTACCAACGGGATATCAAAAACTGTAATATCCTATGTTTCAAAGAATCGTGGCTGAATGACGACATGGATATTCAGCTAGCGGGATATACGCTGCACCGGCAAGATTTAACAGCACACTCCGGTAAGACGAGGGGGGGCGGTCTGTGCATATTTGTAAACAACAGCTGGTACACGAAATCTAAGGAAGTCTCTAGATTTTGCTCACCTGAAGTATATTGTGATAAATTGCAGGCCACACTACTTGCCTAGAGAGTTTTCAGCTATACTTTTTTGTGGCTGTTTATATACCACCACAGACAGATGCTGGCACTAAGACTGCACTCAGTCAGCTGTATAAGGAAATAAGCAAACAGGAAACCTCTCACCCAGAGGCGGTGCTCCTAGTGGCCTGAGATTTTAATGCAGCGAAACTTAAATCAGTTCTACCAAATTTCCATCAACATGTACTATGTTGACTATGTACTCTAGATCACCTGTACTACACACACAGAGACACCTTCAAAGCTCTCCCTCGCCCTCCATTTGGTAAATCCGACCACAACTCTATCCCCCTGATTCCTGCTTACAAGCAAAGATTAAAGCAGGAAGCACCAGTGACTCGGTCTATAAAAAAGTGGTCAGATGAAGCAGATGCTAAACTACAGGACTGTTTTGCTATCACAGACTGGAACATGTTCCGGGATTCTTCCGATGGCATTGAGGAGTACACCACATCAGTCACTGGCTTTATCAATAAGTGCATCGAGGACGTCGTCCCCACAGTGACTGTACGTACATAACCCAACCAGAAGCCATGGATTACAGGCAACATTCGCACTGAGCTAAAGGGTAGAGCTGCCGCTTTCAAGGTGCGGGACCCGGAAGCTTACAAGAAATCCTGCTATGCCCTGCGACGAACCATCAAACAAGCGTCAATACAGGGCTAAGATTGAATCATACTACACCGGCTCCGACGCTCGTCTTATGTGGCAGGGCTTGCAAACTATTACAGACTGCAAAGGGAAGCACAGCCACGAGCTGCCCAGTGACACGAGCCTACCAGACGACCAGCCTACCTACCAGAGCTAATTCACTTCAATGGTCGCTTCGAGGCAAGCAACACTGACACATGCATGAGAGCATCAGCTGTTCCGGACGACTGTGTGATCACGCTCTCCGTAGCCGACGTGAGTAAGATCTTTAAACAGGTCAACATTCACAAGGCTGCGGGGCCAGACGGATTACCAGGACGTGTGCTCCGGGCATGTGCTGACCAACTGGCAGGTGACTTCACCAACATTTTCAACATGCTCCTGATTGAGTCTGTAATACCAACATGTTTCAAGCAAACCACCATAGTCCCTGTGCCCAAGAACACAAAGACAACCTGCCTAAATGACTACAGACCCGTAGAACTCACGTCCGTAGCCATGAAGTGCTTTGAAAGGCTGGTAATGACTGACATCAACACCATTATCCCAGAAACTCTAGACCCACTCCAATTTGCATACTGCCCAAACAGATCCACAGATAATGCAATCTCAATTGCACTCCACACTGCCCTTTCCCACCTGGACAAAAGAAACACCTATGTGAGAATGCTATTCATTGACTACAGCTCAGCGTTCAACACCATAGTACCCTCAAAGCTCATCACTAAGCTAAGGAACCTGGGACTAAACACCTCCCTCTGCACCTGGATCCTGGACTTCCTGACGGGCCGCCCCCAGGTGGTGAGGGTAGGTAGCAACACATCTGCAACGCTGATCCTCAACACTGGAGCTCTGCAGGGGTGCGTGCTCAGTCCCCTCCTGTACTCCCTGTTCACTCACGACTGCATGGCCAGGCACAACTCCAACACAATCATTAAGTTTGCATACGACACAACAGTGGTAGGCCTGATCACCGACAACGACGAGACAGCCTATAGGGAGGAGGTCAGAGACCTGGCCGGGTGGTGCCAGAATAACAACCTATCCCTCAATGTAACCAAGACTAAGGAGATGATTGTGGAGTACAGGAAAAGGTGCACCGATCACGCCCCCATTCTCATCGATTGGGCTGTAGTGGAGCAGGTTTAGAGCTTCAAGTTCCTTGGTGTCCACATCAACAACAAACTAGAATGGTCCAAACACACCAAGACAGTCGTGAAGAGGGCACGACAAAGCCTATTCCCCTCTGGAAACTAGAAAGATTTGGCATGGGTCCTGAGATCCTCAAAAGGTTCTACAGCTGCAACATCGAGAGCATCCTGACCGGTTGCATCACTGCCTGGTATGGCAATTGCTCGGCCTCTTACGATAAGTGCCATGGGATCTTTTAATGACCTCAGAGAGTCAGGACACCCGTTTAACGTCCAATCCGAAAGACGGCACCCTACACAGGGCAGTGTCCCCAACCACTGCCCTGGGGCATTGGTATTTTTTTTTTAGACCAGAGGAAAGAGTGCCTCCTACTGGCCCTCCAGAATACGTAACTTTTAAAATGGGTGATTAAACTCCTACGTTTACAACCCTTGCTCTAATGCATTACAAGTTATATCTGTTTAATTACTTTTTAACCAAGTTATAGACTGTTTTCTCTGATACCGCATGGCAAGCGGTACCGGAGCACCAATTCTAGGACCAAAAGGCTCTTCAACTGCTTCTACCCCCAAGCAATTAGACTGCTGAACAATTCATAAAAATTGCCACCAGACAATTTACATTGACCCCCCTCTTGTACACTGCTGCTACTCGCTGTTTGTTTGTTACCTATGCATAGTCACTTCACCCCACCTACATGTACGGATTACCTCAACTAGCCCGTACCCCTGCACACTGACTTGGTAATGGTGCCCCCTGTATAGAGCCTCGTTATTGTTATTCTTATTGTGTTACTTTGTAGTATAACTTTTTATTTTAGTCTACTAGGTAAATATTTTCTTCTTCTTGAACTGCACTGTTGGTTAAGGGCTTGTAAGTTAGCATTTCACGGTAAAGTCTACACTTGTTGTATTTAGCGCAAATGTTTTATTTGATTACAATCTAAATGTTTAATTTCCATTCTCTGTGCCAGAGTCAGGTGAAGAGTGCAGTTAAAAGTAACTATCTCTCTAGTCCCACTGAGCTCCAGTCAGTCCCACTGAGTAGTTCTCTCGAGTCCCAGTCAGACCTACCGTAGTTCTCTCTAGTCCCAGTCAGACCTATAGTAGTTTTCTCTAGTCCCAGTCAGACCTACAGTAGTTCTCTCTAGTCCCAGTCAGACCTACAGTAGTTATCTCTAGTCCCAGTCAGACCTATAGTAGTTCTCTCTAGTCCCAGTCAGACCTATAGTGGTTCTCTCTAGTCCCAGTCAGACCTACAGTAGTTCTCTCTAGTCCCAGTCAGACCTACAGTAGTCCTCTCTAGTCCCACTGAGCCCCAGTCAGACCTACAGTAGTTATCTCTAGTCCCAGTCAGACCTACAGTAATTCTCTCTAGTCCCACTGAGTCCCAGTCAGACCTACAGTAGTTCTCTCTAGTTCCACTGAGCCCCAGTCAGACCTATAGTAGTTCTCTCTAGTCCCAGTCAGACCTATAGTAGTTCTCTCTAGTCCCAGTCAGACCTATAGTGGTTCTCTCTAGTCCCAGTCAGACCTACAGTAGTTATCTCTAGTCCCAGTCAGACCTACAGTAGTTCTCTCTAGTCCATCTGAGCCCCAGTCAGACCTATAGTTGTTCTCTCTAGTCCCAGTCAGACCTGTAGTAGTTCTCTCTAGTCCCACTGAGTCCCAGTCAGACCTACAGTAGTTCTCTCTAGTTCCACTGAGCCCCAGTCAGACCTATAGTAGTTCTCTCTAGTCCCAGTCAGACCTATAGTAGTTCTCTCTAGTCCCAGTCAGACCTATAGTGGTTCTCTCTAGTCCCAGTCAGACCTACAGTAGTTATCTCTAGTCCCAGTCAGACCTACAGTAGTTCTCTCTAGTCCATCTGAGCCCCAGTCAGACCTATAGTTGTTCTCTCTAGTCCCAGTCAGACCTGTAGTAGTTCTCTCTAGTCCCACTGAGTCCCAGTCAGACCTACAGTAGTTCTCTCTAGTTCCACTGAGCCCCAGTCAGACCTATAGTAGTTCTCTCTAGTCCCAGTCAGACCTATAGTAGTTCTCTCGAGTCCCAGTCAGACCTACAGTAATTCTCTCTAGTCCCACTGAGCCCTAGTCAGACCTATAGTAGTTCTCTCTAGTCCCAGTCAGACCTACAGTAATTCTCTCTAGTCCCACTGAGTCCCAGTCAGACCTATAGTAGTTCTCTCTAGTCCCACTGAGCCCCAGTCAGACCTATAGTAGTTCTCTCTAGTCCCAGTCAGACCTATAGTGGTTCTCTCTAGTCCCAGTCAGACCTACAGTAGTTCTCTCTAGTCCCAGTCAGACCTACAGTAGTCCTCTCTAGTCCCACTGAGCCCCAGTCAGACCTACAGTAGTTATCTCTAGTCCCAGTCAGACCTACAGTAGTTCTCTCTAGTCCATCTGAGCCCCAGTCAGACCTATAGTTGTTCTCTCTAGTCCCAGTCAGACCTGTAGTAGTTCTCTCTAGTCCCACTGAGTCCCAGTCAGACCTACAGTAGTTCTCTCTAGTTCCACTGAGCCCCAGTCAGACCTATAGTAGTTCTCTCTAGTCCCAGTCAGACCTACAGTAGTTCTCTCTAGTCCCAGTCAGACCTACAGTAGTCCTCTCTAGTCCCACTGAGCCCCAGTCAGACCTACAGTAGTTATCTCTAGTCCCAGTCAGACCTACAGTAATTCTCTCTAGTCCCACTGAGTCCCAGTCAGACCTACAGTAGTTCTCTCTAGTTCCACTGAGCCCCAGTCAGACCTATAGTAGTTCTCTCTAGTCCCAGTCAGACCTATAGTAGTTCTCTCTAGTCCCAGTCAGACCTATAGTGGTTCTCTCTAGTCCCAGTCAGACCTACAGTAGTTCTCTCGAGTCCCAGTCAGACCTACAGTAATTCTCTCTAGTCCCACTGAGCCCTAGTCAGACCTATAGTAGTTCTCTCTAGTCCCAGTCAGACCTGTAGTAGTTCTCTCTAGTCCCACTGAGTCCCAGTCAGACCTATAGTAGTTCTCTCTAGTCCCACTGAGTCCCAGTCAGACCTACAGTAGTTCTCTCTAGTTCCACTGAGCCCCAGTCAGACCTATAGTAGTTCTCTCTAGTCCCAGTCAGACCTATAGTAGTTCTCTCGAGTCCCAGTCAGACCTACAGTAATTCTCTCTAGTCCCACTGAGCCCTAGTCAGACCTATAGTAGTTCTCTCTAGTCCCAGTCAGACCTACAGTAATTCTCTCTAGTCCCACTGAGTCCCAGTCAGACCTATAGTAGTTCTCTCTAGTCCCACTGAGCCCCAGTCAGACCTACAGTAGTTCTCTCTAGTCCCAGTCAGACCTACAGTAGTTCTCTCGAGTCCCAGTCAGACCTATAGTAGTTCTCTCTAGTCCCACTGAGCCCCAGTCAGACCTACAGAAGTTCTCTCTAGTCCCAGTCAGACCTACAGTAGTTCTTTCTAGTCCCACTGAGCCCCAGTCAGACCTACAGTAGTTCTCTCTAGTCCCAGTCAGACCTATAGTAGTTCTCTCTAGTCCCACTGAGCCCCAGTCAGACCTATAGTAGTTCTCTCTAGTCCCACTGAGCCCCATTCAGACCTACAGTAGTTCTCTCTAGTCCCACTGAGCCCCAGTCAGACCTACACTACAGTGTCTTTAAAAGCAGTAGTTCATCCCTGGGGCATTAGGCTGGAAGAAGGCTGTAAAAGACTGACTCTCTTCAGTGAGTGGCTGGAATGGGGCTTAATCTCACAAAGAAATCAATACTCCAGTCTTCACGAAATTAAGTTTTCAATTATGTATGTTAAGACTTGCTTTAGGGCCTGATCTTTTCTCTGCTTTTCTGACACATAAAATGCATAACCTAAGAGTATCATTTTGCTTAATTTGAGAGGGAGAAAACCATACCTAAGAGATAAACTAAACATTCTTCAACATTTACTAAGACCTTAGAGACTTACAGTGCCTTCGGAAAGTATTCAGACCCCTTTACTTTTTCCATATTTTGTTACTTTACAGCCTTATTCTAAAATCGATTAAACAAACAAAACATATTCAGCTATCTACCCACACTACCCCATAATGACAAAGCAAAATCAGATTTTTTGATATTTTTGCAAATATATTAAATAGAAAAAACAGAAATACCTTATTTACATAAGTATTCAGACCCTTTGCTATGAGACCCAACATTGAGCTCAGTTGCATCCTGTTTCCATTGATCACCCTTGAGATGTTTCTACAACTTGATTGGAGTCCACCTGTGGTAAATTCAATTGTTTGGACATGATTTGTCAAGGCACACACCTGTCTATATAAGGTCCCACAGTTGACAGTGCATGTCAGAGCCAAAACCAAGCAATGAGGTTGAAGGAATTGTCTTTGGAGCTCTGAGACAGGATTGTGTCGAGGCACAGATCTGAGGAAGGGCACCAAAAAAATTCTGCATTATTGAAGGTCCCCAAGAACACAGTGGCCTCCATCATTCTTAAATGGAAGAAGTTTGGAACCACCAAGACTCTTCCTAGAGCTGGCCGCCCGGCCAAACTGAGCAATCAGGGAGAAGGGCCTTGGTCAGGGAGGTGACCAAGAACCCGATTGTCACTCTGACAGAGTTCTAGAGTTCCTCTGTGGAGATGGGAGAACCTTCCAGTAGGACAAGCATCTCTGCAGCGCTCCACCAATCAGGCCTTTATGGTAGAGTGGCCAAATGGATGCCTCTCCTCAGTAAAAGCCACATGACAGCCTGCATGGGGTTTGCCAAAGGCACCTAAAGACTCTCATACCATGAGAAACAAGATTCTCTGGTCTGATGAAACCAAGATTTAACTCTTTGGCCTGAATGCCAAGCGTCACATCTGGAGGAAACCTGGCACCATCCCTAGGGTGAAGCATGGTGGTGGCAGTATCATGCTGTGGGGGTGTTTTTCAGAGAAAAATACGAAGAGATCCTTGATCAAAACCTGCTCCAGAGCACTCAGGACATCAGACTGGGGCGAAGATTCACCTTCCAACAGGACAACGTCCCTAAGCACATAGCCAAGACAATACAGGAGTGGCTTCGGGACAAGTCTCTGAATGTCCTTGAGTGGCCTAGCCAGAGCCCGGACGAACCTGATCAAGACCTGAAGAGACCTGAAAATAGACGTGCAGCAACGCTCCCCATCCAATCCTGACAGAGCTTGACAGGATCTGCAGAGAAGAATGGGAGAAAGTCCCCAAATACAGGTGCACTAAGATTGTGGCTTCATACCG
Source organism: Oncorhynchus mykiss (assembly GCF_013265735.2). NCBI lineage: Eukaryota > Metazoa > Chordata > Actinopteri > Salmoniformes > Salmonidae > Oncorhynchus > Oncorhynchus mykiss. Next base: position 64,088,422 of record NC_048567.1, on the reverse strand, counting down.
AAGAAAACACACAGCTGAAATCACTGCCAAAGATGCTTCAACAAAGTACTGAGTAAATGGTCTGAATATTTATTTAAATGTAATATTTGAGTTGAATTTTTTTTATAAATGAGCAAAAATGTCTAAAAACCTTTCTTTTAATCTGCAATTATGGGGTATTGTGTGTAGACTGATGAATACATTCTGAAGGCACTAGCCAGAGTGACCTCTTCCTTCGTTTTTGAACACTTTCTCTTTTTGTATTTTTCAGACTGTATATGGACTGAGATGGACTGAGATGATTGTGATGTTTTTTAAAGATGTGTACAGGGCACAGAGATGGTTCAGAAGGAGGATGGATTCCTTCAGATTTTCTGTTTCGGGTATTATTTTACTGTTCCACCTCAGTGTATAGGCTCTCTATAGTAATCACACCGTTTCCTGCTGTAAACAAATCACTCTCCTTTCCTCTTTCTCTCTCATATTTTCTCTCCCTCTTTCTCTTTCTCTGGTCTGTCTGGCACAAGGTCTTTTAGATTCATCCCTCACAGGTTACTGTGTCCGCAGGGGTCCTGTCTTTAGCGCTGTCACCGTTTATCACACACACACACACACACACACACACACACACACACACACACACACACACACACACACACACACACCAGCAGACCGCTGAATACCCACATAGTTCTTGGATCTCTTTGATGGGATTTGACACCCACCCCCTGCCTCCCTGGCTTCCCCTTTACCTGCCATCTTTCTCTCGCTCTCTCGCTCTCACTCCCTAGGTCTCTCCCTCTCTATCGATCTCCCTCCCTCGGCCAGTGGACACATCACACCATCGCTTTGGTTTCATCATCGTTGTGTTGAATTTAGCCAGAGCATTAGGTGTTTTCACAGATCTAACAGGTATTGAATCAGCCTGTGTTTTGATAGCTAATTGGATCCATGTTATAGTCTGTCTGCCTCAAGGTTGACACAAAACCCGGCCGTGCTCAGGCCCTTGTTGAGGGTTATGTCTCATAACACAGCTACACAGCCCAATTTCCTGGAACTACACACTCCATTACAGATGCAATTTTTCTCTGTCTCCCCTCTCTCAGCTGAAAAGAGCTCTGAGCAGTCCACTCCCAAACACAGCTCCCCGGCCTGACAAAATCAAGTTTTATCACCCAGAAACAGGGAAATAAACGTAGCTTGTTTGAAGTTTCAAGTGAACATTCCCCCTGACTGGGTCCAGTCACAGTGTTGAGATACTGAACTGAGTCTCTGAGGTGTCAGGGTTGAGTGTGGAGGGCCACAAAGGACCTCTTAGAGCAAAGCTCTGTGTGTGGAAGGGCTGCACAATGAGAGACAGGGGCCCCATAGAGGGCTGTGCAGGGGCCACTGGGACCTGATGCTTCCTTCAAATCAGCTTTGGGGTGACTGAGAGATGGCAGGGGTACCACCCAGAGGACAGACAGGATGAAATACACACACACCCACTTATACCACAGGCCTCAGCATCATTCGGTCCCTGTCACACTATCCCCCATCAATGTGTAACCAGTCACACACACACACACACACACTGGTGTCTCTGTAGAGAGTCCTATTCTAAGACCACCCCAGGGTGTCTATCTCTGGCCTTACAGAGACTAACTCTCTCAAGCTCCTTTAGTTTCTCTAAGCTGGAGAGAGGGAGTTTATGTAAGTCTTTAAAGAGATACCTTTGTGGGATGAGGAGGCCTTGTGAAGTAGGTTGCTGATACAGGAGTCTACTGATAAGGTTACACCTACATTTACAGTACCTTCAGAAAGTATTCAGACCCCTTTTGACATCTTACCATATTTTTTGTGTTACAGCTTGAATTTAAAATGGATTAAATTCAGATTTTACACATTTTTTATAAAAAAATCAAACGCTGTATTATCTTGAGTCAATAAGTCTTCAAACCCTTTGCTATGGCAAGCCTAAATAAGTTCAGGAGTAAAAATGTACTTAACAAGTAATATAATTAGTTGCATGGACTCTTTGTGCAATAATAGTGTTTAACATGATTTTTGAATGACCACCTCATCTCTGTACCCCACACATACAATTATGTATAAGTTCCTATAGTCGAGCAGTCAATTTAAAACACCTTTTCAACCACAAAGACCAGAGAGTTTTTCCAATGACTCGCAAAGAAGGGCACCTATTGGTACAGTAGATGGGTAAAAAATTAAAAAGCAGACATTGAATATCCCTTTGAGCATGATGAAGTTATTCATTACACTTTGGATGGTATATCAATACACCTAGTCAAATCGAATCAAGTGTTATTTGTCACATACACGTGTTTAGCAGATGTTATTGCGGTTGTAGAGAAATGCTTCTCTTCATCAAAATGTCTCAAATTTGGACTCATCAGACCAAAGGACAATTTTCCACTAATGTCCATTGCTTGTGTTTCTTGGCCCAAGCAAGTCTCTTCTTATTATTGGTGTCCTTTAGTAGCTGTTTCTTTGCAGCAATTTGACCATGAAGGTCTGATTCATGTAGTCTCCCCTGAACAGTTGATGTTGAGATGTGTCTGTTACTTGAACTCTGTGAAGCATTTATTTGGGATGCAATTTCTGAGGCTGGTAACTCTAATGAACTTATCCTCTGCAGCAGAGGTAACTCTGGGTCTTCCTTTCTTCTAAAGGTCCTCATGAGAGCCAGTTTCAACATAGCGTTTGATCGTTTTTACAACTGCACTTGAAGAAACTTTCAAAGTCCTTGAAATATTCCATATTGACTGACCTTCATTTCTTAAGGTAATGATGGACTGTCATTTCTCTTTGCTTATTTGAGCTGTTCTTCTTGCCATAATATGGACTTGTTTTTTTTACCAAATAGGGCTGTGTTCTGTATACCACCTCTACCTTGTCACAACACACCTGATTGTCTCAAACGCATTAAGAAGGAAAGAAATTCCACAAATGAACTTTTAACAAGGCACACCTGATAATTGAAACGCATTCCAGGTGACTACCTCATGAAGCTCGTTGAGAGAATGCCAAGAGTGTGCAAAGCTGTCATCACACCTGATTGTCATCACACCTGATTGTCATCAATATATATTTGGATTTGTTTAACACTTTTTGGGTTACTACATAATTCCATACAGTATGTGTTATTTCATAGTTTTGATGATTCATAGTTATTCTACAACGTAGAAAATAATACAAATAAAGAAAAACCCTGGAATGAGTAGGTGTGTCCAAACTTTTGACTGGTACTGTATGTAAATTAGATATTTCTGTTTTAGATTTTCAATGAATGTGAAAAAAGTCTAAAAACATGTTTTCACTTTCTCATTGTGAGGAGCAAAATGTATTGAATACCTTTCGAATTCAGGCTGTAACACAACAAATTGTGGAATAAGGGGTATGAATACTTTCTGAAGGCACTGTAGCTACTGTACCTGTTCGGGTGTTGTAATGATCACCCACTAAACAACTGGCCAGGATATAAAGCATTTTCATACCTGACTGTGGTAGTGTAGGAAAACTCCAATGCATGAACTAGAAGTGTGTCACAGCTTTTATGCTTACTGACGATCTCTTTATTTCATTTAATACATTTAGATGGGTTAAGTGCAAAGACATGTCAGTCCATTTGTATCACTGGTGTAATTCTAGTTGTGAAATAATATTTGATATTTTGACACCTGTATGTACAATCTGGCTGACACAAACGGAGAGAGTTGTAGATGGGTGGGTGTGTTGGGATCCTTTCAGAATTCACAGCAAAACAATACAACATGAAGCATATTAGGCAATATAATACTTAATCAAAATCAATTTGTTTTAATTACATTATTATTACTGTGAAACCTTGAGGGAGAAATAGATTAAAATGTGTTGTCTTTTAGATTGAATTAAAACATGTCATTAAAAGGATAATGAGTCTGTATAACTAACCATTAGGATGTGATTACGGTTCTCCTGTTGGTAGGTAGTGTTTAGATAAGTACAAAACTACTTATTATCACTGAAATAATTGGCTCAAATTAGAATCTTCTTTCCCCAACTTTCCATAGTCTGTTTGCTAATAAAGAGCTTCTGTTCTTCCCACTTATTAATTAGACTGGTAGAAACATCAGAGGAGGGGAGGGAGGAAAGAGGTGGAGAGGGGGAAAGGAAAGGGAGAAGAGAGGTGGGGTGACAGAGTGAGTGAGTCTGGGAAAGAAGGAGGGGGGGGGGGGGGTTCTTCTCTATACTTGGTACGGTTGTGTTTTTAATTTTTAGACATTAGACACTTTTGTGGATTTTGTTGGTTGAGGAGACAGGGCTGGGAGTGACAATATACCTATTCCTTGCAAATACTTCTTATTTTAATGCAACACTATCACGCACTGAATTTAGATATCTCTGTTTTTCTATATATTTTGGTTAGGTCAGGGTGTGACTAGGATGGGTACTCTAGTTGTTGGATGTCTATGGGTTTTTGTATGTCTATGTTGGCCTGATATGGTTCCCAATCAGAGACAGCTGTTTATTGTTGTCTCTGATTGGGGATCATATTTAGGTAGCCATTTCCCACATTTGTGTGGTGGGATCTTGACTATGTTTAGTTGCCTGTCTGCACTAATTTGTATAGCTTTTAGTTTGTTGTGTTTGTTAAGTGTTTCATTCATTAAAAGAGAATGTGCGCATACCACACTGCGCCTTGGTCTCACGCATACGACAATCGTGACAAACACTTTTGAGTAAGATGAACTGCCCAAGGACAAAGGGTATGTGGAGGTCAAAGTGCATACAGAGGTCAGAGTCATATTGTTGATTGATGTGTCTAGACTGAAGGGCAGCTATTGTGTTGTTGTTGAGCTGATTTAAAACCATTTTCCTCAGCAGGTAATTTGATTCTGGGAGCTTGGTGTTAGATGATCCATGGTCACTCTACAGCTGTCACACTGTGTGCATGTCAGTGTAATAGAGGGTAGAGCCAGAGGTCAGGGCTAAACACCTCCAATAGACTTCTATTCCAAGAACACAGAGGCAGGTGGCCTTCTGACCTCATGAAGCACTTACAGGGCTGTCACCCTTGTCACATGACCTGGGAGTCACAGAGGTGGGGTACAGGTGGTTAGTGATGGGTTCAACTGAGGTTTGAATTGTTTAGTAACGGTCCTGTTCCTCTCTTTTATTTTGTAATGTTGAGCTGCTTTTAGCGATAACACTAGATGACCAAAAGTATGTGTACACCTTCTCGTCGAACATCTCATTCCAAAATCATGGGCATTAATATGGAGTTGGTCCCCCCTTTGATGCTATAACAACCTCCACTCTTCTAGGAAAGCTTTCCACGAGATGTTGGAACATTGCTGCGGGGAATTGCTTCCTTTCAGCCACAAGATAATTAGTGAGGTCGTGCGTTGATGTTGGCCGATTAGGCCTGGCTCGCTGTCAGCGTTCCACTTCATCCCAAAGGTTTTCCATTGGGTTGAGGTTAGGGCTTTGTGCAGGCCAATCAAGTTCTTTCACACCGATGTTGACAAACCATTTCTGTATGGTACTCGCTTTGTGCACAGGGGCATTGTTATTTTGAAACAGGATAGGGCCTTCCCCCCCAGAATTATATAGAATGGCATTGTATGTTGTAGTGTTAAGATTTCCATTCACTGGAACTAAGGGGCCTAGCCCAAACCATGAAAAACAACCCAAGACCATTATTCCTCCTCCACCAAACTTTACAGTTGGTACTATGCATTCGGGCAGGTAGTGTTCTCCTGGCATCCGCCAAACCCAGATTCGTCCGTCGAACTGCCAGATGGTGAAGCGTGATTCATCACTCCAGAAAATGTATTCCTACTGCTCCAGAGTCCAATGGTGGCAAGCTTTACACCACTCCAGCCGACGCTTGGCACTGCGCATGGTTATCTTAGGCATGTGTGCGGCTGCTCGTGCCATGGAAACACACAAACGGTTATTGTGCTGACGTTGCTTCCAGAGACAGTTCTGAACTCGGTAGTGAGTGTTGCAACCGAGGACAGACGATTTTTATGCGCTACACGCTTTATCACTCGGTGGTCCTGTTCTGTGAGCTTGTGTGGCCTACCACTTCACGACTGAGCCGTTGTTGCTCCTAGACGTTTCCACTTCACAGTAACAGCACTTACAGTTGACTGGGTGAGCTCTAGCAGGGCAGAAATTTGACGAACTGACTTGTTGTAAAGGTGGCATCCTATGACGGTGCCACGTTGAAAGTCACTGTGCTCTTCAGAGATGCCATTCCACTGCCAATGTTAGTCTATGTAGATTGTATAGCTTGGTGCTCAATTTTATTCACCTGTCAGCAACGGGTTTGGCTGAAATAGCCAAATCCACTGATTTAAAGGGGTCTCCACATGCTTTTGTATATACTGTATAGTGTATCTGTAGTACTTTAGCAGCTCACTAACAGTCCTTTTTTGTTTTCTTCCTCACCTCTCTTCCTCCTCCTCTCCTCTCCAGTGGGATGCTATAACAGAGATGGATGAACACAACCGTCCCATCCATACCTTCCAGGTGTGTCACGTGATGGAACCCAACCAGAACAACTGGCTACGCTCCAATTGGATCTTCCGCCAGGCAGCACAGAAGGTGTGTAGGGGTTCTGAGCATGGGTTGGAACATGGTGCTGATAACACCTGGGTTGCAGGTTCAGTTCCCGCATGGGCCACATATTAACCAACTGCATTTCCTGTAAGTGGCTTTGAATAAAACATTAGCTACTTTACTTTGTTTATTATTTTTGCAAGGTGTACGTGGAGCTGCGGTTCACTCTGAGAGACTGTAACTCCATCCCCTGGGTATCTGGGACCTGCAAGGAGACCTTCAACCTTTTCTACTATGAGACAGACGAGTCCCACGGGGTCAAGTTCAAACCCGCCCAGTACACCAAGATCGACACCATTGCAGCCGACGAGAGCTTCACCCAGATGGACCTGGGAGACCGCATTCTGAAGCTCAACACTGAGGTCCATCACCTCAATTAACTCAATTCAATAATATGTGACTTATAGCCTGGGTGCCAGTCTTTTTCTGCCCTCTTGCCCTGTTGTTTGGCATGGTAATTCCATAAGGAGTTGGCAAGAGAGCAGAAACAGAATGCTGCCCATGTTATTTGATTTATCCCACAAGGGACAATTGTTTAGGCACTGCATACTAGAGACATGTTGTTGTGAAATACATGTGAGCATCCATCCACAATGTTTTCTATAGGTTCGGGAAGTGGGTCCTATCTCCAGGAAGGGTTTCTACCTGGCGTTCCAGGACATTGGGGCGTGCATCGCCCTGGTCTCAGTCAGGGTGTACTATAAGAAGTGTCCCTTCACCATGAGGAACCTGGCCTCCTTCCCTGACACCGTGCCCCGGGTCGACTCCTCCTCCCTGGTGGAGGTCAGGGGAGTGTGTGTGGAGCATGCCGAGGAGAGGGACACTCCCAAACTGTACTGCGGCGCCGACGGTGACTGGCTGGTGCCTTTGGGGAAGTGTGTCTGTAGCCTGGGCTATGAAGAGATGGACGGGGCATGTCTCGGTGAGTCACATGACTTCTGTTCTGACTGGATCTGTCCACCTTTCTCTACTCTCTCTCTCTCTCTCTCTCTCTCTCGCTCTCTCTCTCTCTCTCCGCACTTTCATTCTCTCTCTCCGTTTCAGTAGTCCCTCACCCCCTCTCTTTCCATGTACTTACAGTATATCTTTGTATTAATCTGAATCATCTCCTGAAGCTGTATGATATGAATACAGCCTAGCAGTAAACATGAGGTTTGATAGAGAATCAGTATTTGGGTCGTTCCACGAAATTAGTCCCTTTATGCACCAATATGGAATTTTAAAAGCCTGTTATATTAAATGAAGTGCCCTTTAATGTAGGAATTCAATAAATCATATTTTTAATATGAATAAATTATTTTAATTATTTTAACCCCCACATTTCTCAAAGTTTCACCATCACTGTAAAGCCCTAGTTATTTTTTTGCTTTGACATAATAATTTCTGAATATAATTTTTAATTTCATGTGATTAGGGATTAATTTAATAGTCTGATTAGTCTGTCCCTTATTTGACGTTCAACCCTGTTATGTGAACTGAACTCTCGTTTGAATATGGTGAAGCTATTCCTTTTTAAATCTTTTTCAAAAGCAACACTGAACATCTAATAGTCAAATCATAGCGTAAAAGCAGGTGCGCTGGTTCTATTCTTGCTGGCCATTTGCTGGTGTTTACTGTTGGAAAACTGAGTGGGTCAAGCGGAACATATCAACCCTGTTACCCATAGATAGACAGGCCAAAATAGTTGTATCTATTTAACTATTTCTATATTTTTTTTCATTCAATTGCACATCCCTGTTGCACAAAACAAGCTTCCATTCCCCCGGCACAGGGGAATTTATGGCTGAGTTAAGATGAAATCTGTCAACCCTGTTACTTTATTTGGCACTTAATAGTCATTTTTTTATTCAACCTCTTGAGATGGGAAAACATGTTTTGTTATTAAGTTTAACACATGCTTTTTGTGACAGAATGTTAAAATTAGGTGAAATCAAACTTTTTTGGACCAAGTTGCACTTCTCAAAAGGCACCGAATTGGTGGAATGACCCATCTGTAGGCTACATATCACCAGTCCTGGCCTGCAGGGGGGATTATTTATGGATTATGTACGGGCCAAGGTGTCTGACTACACAATGAAGAGTGTCAGGTGTTTCAACCACAGCTGCTTTATTCACTGACCTGGATCCAGATAGGTCTCTTTCTCCCTCATCTTTTCTCCCTCCCTCCCATCCCATTTCTCTCTCTAAATCTCACCTCCCTCACCCCTCCTTCCTTCCCTTCCTCACCCCCTCTCCATCCCTCTCTTTTATTTGTCATTCTGCAGTATAGGTGCAGTGCAGATAGGCAGAGCTCCATGCATCTTCACAAAGCCAGATGTCATCCCCTATCCTTCATTATCTACCTCCTGTCATCCCTCCTCCATCCCTTCTTCTCTCCTGTCTCCTCTCCTCCTCATCTCCTTCTTTGTAGCAGCCCTCCCACTCTGCCATTCAGATGAGATGTAATGTGAGGGGCTCTGGCTGTGTGGTGCTGATTGTTAACTGAAGCTGCAGCTGGATCTGTGGACCAGTAGGGGAGAGAGGGTGTGTGTGTGATATGAGAGAGGCTGTGTTTGTATGTGTGGTAGGGGATATGATGTATTTGTGGTAGGGCAGAGGCTGTGAAATATAACAACACAGATAAAGAGTGTTTGTGATATGCGCACCACAAATGTAACCACCGGGGCTGGGCCCAAAAAATGATATGCTGCTCCTGTGGTTTTCTTTCTTTGCACATAAGAGCATTAGTGTATTATACAAACACTATGTTTGGGAATTTGTGGATAGAGAGTGAGGGGTGCTCTCCTTTTCGAGACAGCTCTACCTCCAGCTGTCACCAGTGTTAGGAATCTGTCTGTAGTCTCAGCCTGCTGTCTGGCCATGCTGCTGTCTGTCTGTGGCCAGCAGCATGACCACTGACAGCAGCATGGCCACTGACAGCAGCATGGCCACTGACCAGCAGCATGGCCACTGACCAGCAGCATGGCCACTGACCAGCAGCATGGCCACTGACAAGCAGCATGGCCACTGACAAGCAGCATAACCATGGACAGCATCATGGCCACTGATATCAGCACTGACAGACAGCAGCATAACCATGGACAGCATCATGGCCACTGATATCAGCACTGACAGACAGCAGCATAACCATGGACAGCATCATGGCCACTGATATCAGCACTGACAGACAGCAGCATAACCATGGACAGCATCATGGCCACAGACAGCAGCACTGACAGACAGCAGCATGCCCACAGACAGCAGCACTGACAGTAGCATAACCACAGACAGCAGCACTGACAAACATCAGCACTGACAGACATCAGCATGACCACTGACATCAGCATGACCACTGACAGCAGCATGAGCACCGACAGACAGCAGCTCGACCACAAACAGCAGCATAACCACAGACAGCAGCATGACCAATGACATCAGCACAGACTGTGCTGTCTGTGCAGATGTCATTGGTCATGCTGCTGTCCGTGGTCATGCTGCTGTCCGTGGTCATGCTGCTGTCCGTGGTCGAGCTGCTGTCCGTGGTCATGCTGCTGTCCGTGGTCATGCTGCTGTCCGTGGTCATGCTGCTGTCCGTGGTCATGCTGCTGTCCGTGGTCATGCTGCTGTCCGTGGTCATGCTGCTGTCCGTGGTCATGCTGCTGTCCGTGGTCATGCTGCTGTCCGTGGTCATGCTGCTGTCCGTGGTCATGCTGCTGTCCGTGGTCATGCTGCTGTCCGTGGTCATGCTGCTGTCCGTGGTCATGCTGCTGTCCGTGGTCATGCTGCTGTCCGTGGTCATGCTGCTGTCCATGGTCATGCTGCTGTCCGTGGTCATGCTGCTGTCCGTGGTCATGCTGCTGTCCGTGGTCATGCTGCCGACCGTGGCCATGCTGCTGTCTGTCTGTGGCCATGCTGCTGACCGTGGCCATGCTGCTGTCTGTCTGTGGCCATGCTGCTGTCTGTCTGTGGCCATGCTGCTGTCTGTCTGTGGCCATGCTGCTGTCTGTTTGTGGCCATGCTGCTGTCTGTCTGTGGCCATGCTGCTGTCTGTCTGTGGCCATGCTGCTGTCTGTCTGTGGCCATGCTGCTGTCTGTCTGTGGCCATGCTGCTGTCTGTCTGTGGCCATGCTGCTGTCTGTCTGTGGCCATGCTGCTGACTGTCTGTGGCCATGCTGCTGTCTGTCAGTTGCCATGCTGCTGTCTGTCAGTTGCCATGCTGCTGACTGTGATCATGCTGCTGACTGTGATCATGCTGCGGACTGTGATCATGCTGCGGACTGTGATCATGCTGCGGACTGTGATCATGCTGCGGACTGTGGTCATGCTGCGGACTGTGGTTATGCTGCGGACTGTGGTTATGCTGCTGTCTGTGGTTATGCTGCTGTCTGTGGTCATGCTGCTGTCTGTGGTCATGCTGCTCTGTGGTTATGCTGCTGTCAGTGCTCATGCTGCTGTCTGTGGCCATGCTGCTGTCTGTGGCCATGCTGCTGTCTGTGGCCATGCTGCTCTGGTTATGCTGCTCTGTGGTCATGCTGCTGTCTGTGGTTATGCTGCTCTGTGGTAATGCTGCTCTGTGGTTATGCTGCTGGCTGTGGTTATGCTGCTGCTCTGTGGCCATGCTGATGTCTGTGGCCATGCTGCTGTCTGTGGTTATGCTGCTCTGTGGTTATGCTGCTGTCTGTGGCCATGCTGCTGCTCTGTGGTCATGCTGCTCTGTGGTTATGCTGTTTGACATACAAACACTGGACTTACATTGGAATCCTTTGTTAATAATACAATTATGGAAAATATCAGTAACATTCCACCCATGAGGCCAAAGAGGGTGCTGTTTCCATTGATCATCCTTGAGATGTTTCTACAACTTGATTGGAGTCCACCTGTGGTAAATTCAATTGATTTGACATGATTTGGAAAGGTCCCAAGGTTGACAGTGCATGTCAGAGCAAAAACTAAGCCATGAGGTTGAAGGAATTGTCCTTGGAGCTCTGAGACAGGATTGGATCGAGGCACAAATCTGGGGAAGGGTACCAAATACATTCTGCTGTATTGAAGGTCCCCAAGAACACAGTGGCCTCCATCATTCTTATATGGAAGATGTTTGGAACCAGCAAGACTCTTCCTAGAGCTGGGCGCCCGGCCAAACTGAGCAATCGGGGGAGAAGAGCCTTGGTCAGGGAGGTGACCAAGAACCCGATGGTCACTCTGACAAAGCTCCAGAGTTCCTCTGTGGAAATGGGAGAACCTTCTAGATGGACAAGCATCTCTGCAGCACTCCACCAATCAGGCCTTTATGGTAGAGTGGCCAGGTGGCAGCAATTCTCAGTAAAAGGCACATGACAGCCAGCTTGGAGTTTGCCAAACTGGTCTGGTGAAACCAAGATTGAACTCCTTGGCCTCAATGCCAAACGTCATGTTTGGAGGATACCTGAGAGAATGCCAAGAGTGTGCAAAGCTGTCATCAAGGCAAAGAGTGGCTACTTTGAAGAATCTCAAATATAATATATATTATATTTGATATTCTTCAATGTAGCCACTCTTTGCCCTGATGACAGCTTTGCACACTCTTGGCATTCTCTCAGGTATCCTCCAAACATGACGTCCTTTTAGAAATGTCAAAACTCTCAGTATGATGATATAGGTCTTTACATGTTGTATACATGACATTGTGTCATCCGCAACGTTATATTCCCTTTTGTGCTAAGACAATGTTCCCGCTTAGCTGCATGCGGGCGCACAGCTCCCTGGGACTGCCGCTCAGCCCGTGCAAAGAAGCACAAGATTTTCTTGAGTTTTCCCCATTAGTTAACACTATCAACATGTCCCTATATGTGGGAACTGTGATCGAATCAACACAATATTAGCCACTTTCAATGCAACATACCGAAAGAAAACAAACTATGCAAGACTTAGTTTGCTAAACTAACTATGCAAGAGATTTTGTAGAAGGCATCTGAGTAGAATTCTATTGCATTGACAGGCACCACTCAGACCCGTAATCTAAACAGACCAGTGTGCCATAACCAATCAGAGCTGCAGTAGGCCTATATGCAAATAGATGATTGCCATATATGGATCGGTGCCATTTACTTTGAACTGGACTGTTTTTACAGCATCAGCGGTCGTGAGGAAATGCGCTTGTTTTGAGATCAAAGCGAGAGCTACATTTAGCGACGTGTGCACATTTGTAAATGTGTTCATATCCTTTGCTAGTTTGAGTAATTAGCCCAGTTATTGATAATTTGTAGTTAGCAATGGGGGAGTGATTGCTTCCTACAAGAGCACAAAACATTTGCATTTCTAGACATCTTTGAAAATGTCAGGTAAATAGTTTTTTTTGTCTTAGAGGGGCAGTGTTGTATTTTGAGAGAGGCTTGAATAAGCTAAGTAGCCAATAGGCAGAGGGTAGCATAATTTATCTGATTCTCTGTAATAATGGTGTGGGAATAATGATGGATTTTATTTTGTAAAGTGGTTTCTTGCATCAAACAACATTTTCAGTCACCTCCCTGTCTGAAGGACAAGTGGATAAACAGGTTGATGTCAAGCTCTGCCTACATTCTGGTCCATAGTAGCCTACTTGACCACTGTTAAAACTAACTTAAAGCTAGTACGGGTCTCAGTGTTCACAGTAAACATGCACTCAAATTTTTAATTTAATTTAATTTCACCTTTAACCAGGTAGGCCAGTTGAGAACAAGTTCTCAATTACAAATGCGACCTGGCCAAGAAAGCAAAGCAGTGCGACAAAAACAACAACAAGAGTTATACATGGGATTAACAAACGTACAGTCAATAACAATAGAAAAATCTATATACAGTGTGTTTAAATGGAGTACCGGGGGCAAACTACCTGCCCTCCAGGACACCTACACCACCCGATGTCACAGGAAGGCCATAAAGATCATCAAGGACATCAACCACCCGAGCCACTGCCTGTTCACCCCGCTATCATCCAGAAGGCGAGGTCAGTACAGGTGCATCAAAGCTGGGACCGAGAGACCGAAAACCAGCTTCTATCTCAAGGCCATCAGACTGTTAAACAGCCACCACTAACACTGAGTGGCTGCTGCCAACACACTGACACTGACTCAACTCCAGCCACTTTAATAATGGGAATTGATGGGAAAGGATGTAAATATATCACTAGCCACTTTAAACAATGCTACCTTATATAATGTTACTTACCCTACATTATTCATCTCATATGCATACGTATATACTGTACTCTATATCATCGACTGTATCCTTATGTAATACATGTATCACTAGCCACTTTAACTATGCCACTTTGTTTACATACTCATCTCATATGTATATACTGTACTCGATACCATCTACTGTATCTTGCCTATGCTGCTCTGTACCATCACTCATTCATATATCCTTATGTACATATTCTTTATCCCCTTACACTGTGTACAAGACAGTAGTTTTGGAATTGTTAGTTAGATTACTTGTTATTACTGCATTGTCGGAACTAGAAGCACAAGCATTTCGCTACACTCGCATTAACATCTGCTAACCATGTGTATGTGACAAATAAAATTTGATTTGATTTGATTTGAGTAAGGAGGTAAGGCAATAAATAGGCCATAGTAGCAAAGTAATTACAATTTAGCAAATTAACACTGGAGTGATAGATGAGCAGATGATGATGTGCAAGTAGAAATACTGGTGTGCAAAAGAGCTTAAAAAGGAAATAAAAACAATATGGGGATGAGGTATGTAGTTGGTTCGTTGGGCTATGTACAGCTGCAACGATCGGTGAGCTGCTCAGATAGCTGATGCTTAAAGTTAGTGAGGGAGATATAAGTCTCCAACTATAGTGAAGTTTGCGCTCAGCAGACCTGAAATTTGCTCAGTGGTGAAAAAAGTTTGAGGGAACATTGCTGGAGACGTTTCCCCTAACCAGCTGTTCCGTTCTCTGTGTAGCCTGCTGCTACAGGTAGCTGCTACAGGTAACTGCCAAAATAAAGGAAACACCAACATAAAGTGTCTTAATAGGGTGTTGTGTCACCACAAGCAGCCAGAACAGCTTCATTGGGCCTTGACATAGATTCTACAAGTGTCTGGAACTTCCTGTGTGGAAGCAACCCCTGTTTTCAATATACTTTGTATCCCTCATTTACTCAAGTGTTTCATTTTATTTTGGCAGTTAAAGTCCAGAATGACACAATTTCATGTGTACAACGTCTAAAGACTTGCATCACTATACTGAGAGTGTGGCCATTTCTAAAAGGATGCATTTGGGTGTATTTAGGCCTTTGTTAATGATATTTCAGGGGCCCATACTACACAATGAGGATAAGTAAGTGATTCGATGTTTGAGGTAAGTTTCTCAAAAACAAGTGAAATCACACAAAAGGTGTCTGGACCCTTCGATAACATGTGATTTACATCAATAATAGAGATTTGGTTGTAAAAAATAAAACGTCCTCTTTAAATTCTGCCTGGCTACCAACCCACTGCTTTATGCAAATGTACTGTATGTGTACGTGGGGCCAGTAACGTTATACTGCCTTACAAAAACCTTTGATCTGTTGTAATGGCCAGGTGTAATATCTGATTCATGTGTTATTTACTTTCCTGATGACAAACAAGCCACACAATTAGAATATCATTAAGTATCAAAAATTGCTGTCTGTCTGGGCAGAAAAAGAATTTGAAGTCAGAAAATAATTGATATACTGTAGATACTGCACTTTGCCTTTTATAGGGCAGGATAGTAAGGGGGTCCATTTCCTGCTGTGATCTGAGGCAGGGGACAGGGCAACTCGCTGTCAGAGATTACATCTGCTGCGGCTGGCCAGACGTGGGTTTGATCCCTGGACAGCCTGTCTGTCTGTCTGGTGGTGGCTCAGGGTTATCACTGTCTGCCTCTACTCTGAGACATGGGGTGACACTAACAGAACTGGTACAGGGCTATGCCACTGCTTAATAGTGTTTATCTATCGCTCAGAAGAAAATCTGCCTTAGTATTTACACATTTCAAATAATGTTCTTATGGTACTCTATATCCACATGATTCCTCTCTGCCATAAAGTACTTCTCCTCTCTCCCCCTGTCTGTTCCTAACCTGCTGTAAAGGCCGCTCTCCCCCTGTCTGTTCCTAACCTACTGTAAAGGCCTCTCTCCCCCTGTCTGTTCCTAACCTGCTGTAAAGGCCTCTCTCCCCCTGTCTGTTCCTAACCTGCTGTAAAGGCCTCTCTCCCCCTGTCTGTTCCTAACCTGCTGTAAAGGCCGCTCTCCCCCTGTCTGTTCCTAACCTACTGTAAAGGCCTCTCTCCCCCTGTCTGTTCCTAACCTGCTGTAAAGGCCTCTCTCCCCCTGTCTGTTCCTAACCTGCTGTAAAGGCCTCTCTCCCCCTGTCTGTTCCTAACCTGCTGTAAAGGCCTCTCTCCCCCTGTCTGTTCCTAACCTGCTGTAAAGGCCTCTCTCCCCCTGTCTGTTCCTAACCTGCTGTAAAGGCCTCTCTCCCCCTGTCTGTTCCTAACCTGCTGTAAATGCCTCTCTCCCCCTGTCTGTTCCTAACCTGCTGTAAAGGCCTCTCTCCCCCTGTCTGTTCCTAACCTGCTGTAAATGCCTTTCTCCCCCTGTCTGTTCCTAACCTGCTTGTAAAGGCCACGAACAGCACGACCCTAGTGTGGGGGAGGAAAGGTCACTGACGCTTGGCCAGAATCTGGACGTGTCAGTGGGGGAGAGGATGGTCAGAGACAGGGGGAGAGAGGGGTAGAGGTCAAAGCCACCTGGGGCTGAGAGAGAGGGGGAGAGCCCGGGGGAAAGAGGGGGGAGAGACCGGGGGAAAGTGGGGCTACAGTGAGAGACTATATATACACTATGTATACAAAAGTACAGTGCCTTGCGAAAGTATTCGGCCCCCTTGAACTTTGCGACCTTTTGCCACATTTCAGGCTTCAAACATAAAGATATAAAACTGTATTTTTGTGAAGAATCAACAACAAGTGGGACACAATCATGAAGTGGAATGACGTTTATTGGATATTTCAAACTTTTTTAACAAATCAAAAACAGAAAAATTGTGCCTGCAAAATTATTCAGCCCCCTTAAGTTAATACTTTGTAGCGCCACCTTTTGCTGCGATTACAGCTGTAAGTCGCTTGGGGTATGTCTCTAGCAGTTTTTCACATCGAGAGACTGACATTTTTTCCCATTCCTCCTTGCAAAACAGCTCGAGCTCAGTGAGGTTGGATGGAGAGCATTTGTGAACAGCAGTTTTCAGTTCTTTCCACAGATTCTCGATTGGATTCAGGTCTGGACTTTGACTTGGCCATTCTAACACCTGGATATGTTTATTTTTGAACCATTCCATTGTAGATTTTGCTTTATGTTTTGGATCCTTGTCTTGTTGGAAGACAAATCTCCGTCCCAGTCTCAGGTCTTTTGCAGACTCCATCAGGTTTTCTTCCAGAGTGGTCCTGTATTTGGCTCCATCCATCTTCCCATCAATTTTAACCATCTTCCCTGTCCCTGCTGAAGAAAAGCAGGCCCAAACCATGATGCTGCCACCACCATGTTTGACAGTGGGGATGGTGTGTTCAGCTGTGTTGTTTTTACGCCAAACATAACGTTTTGCATTGTTGCCAAAAAGTTCAATTTTGGTTTCATCTGACCAGAGCACCTTCTTCCACATGTTTGGTGTGTCTCCCAGGTGGCTTGTGGCAAACTTTAAACAACACTTTTTATGGATATCTTTAAGAAATGGCTTTCTTCTTGCCACTCTTCCATAAAGGCCAGATTTGTGCAATATACAACTGATTGTTGTCCTATGGACAGAGTCTCCCACCTCAGCTGTAGATCTCTGCAGTTCATCCAGAGTGATCATGGGCCTCTTGGCTGCATCTCTGATCAGTCTTCTCCTTGTGTGAGCTGAAAGTTTAGAGGGACGGCCAGGTCTTGGTAGATTTGCAGTGGTCTGATACTCCTTCCATTTCAATATTATCGCTTGCACAGTGCTCCTTGGGATGTTTAAAGCTTGGGAAATCTTTTTGTATCCAAATCCGGCTTTAAACTTCTTCACAACAGTATCTCGGACCTGCCTGGTGTGTTCCTTGTTCTTCATGATGCTCTCTGCGCTTTTAACGGACCTCTGAGACTATCACAGTGCAGGTGCATTTATACGGAGACTTGATTACACACAGGTGGATTGTATTTATCATCATTAGTCCTTTAGGTCAACATTGGATCATTCAGAGATCCTCACTGAACTTCTGGAGAGAGTTTGCTGCACTGAAAGTAAAGGGGCTGAATAGTTTTGCACACCCAATTTTTCAGTTTTTGATTTGTTAAAAAAGTTTGAAATATCCAATAAATGTTGTTCCACTTCATGATTGTGTCCCACTTGTTGTTGATTCTTCACAAAAATACAGTTTTATATCTTTATGTTTGAAGCCTGAAATGTGGCAAAAGGTCGCAAAGTTCAAGGGGGCCGAATACTTTCGCAAGGCACTGTATGTGGACACCCCTTCAAATTAGTGGATTCAGCTATTTCAGCCACACCCGTTGCTGACAGGTGTATAAAATCGAGCACACCGCCATGCAATCTCCATAGACAAACATTGGCAGTAGAATGGCCAATACTGAAGAGCACAGTGACTTTCAATGTGGCACCGTCATAGGATGCCACCTTTCCAACAAGTCAGTTCATCAAATTTCTGCCTTGTTAGAGCTGCCCCGGTCAACTGTAAGTGCTATTATTGTGAAGTGAAACCGTCTAGGAGCAACAACCGCTCAGCCGCGAAGTGGTAGGCCAGACAAGCTCACAGAACGGGACCCTCGAGTTCCAAACTGCCTCTGGAAGCAACGTTCTTTTCATACATCTCCGTTCTATGAAGCGCATGGATATGTCCCATTATGAAATCTTCCCTCAGTCTCTCACCCACTCAATGTTCAGATGTCCTCAGCCCATGCAGCTTGGGGTTGTCATTCAGTAGTAGTTGATGATGATTTATCTGTGGTGCAGGCCTGAGAGGTTCACAGCTGCATCCACAGCTGCTCAGCAATCAGCCAGACAACATCACACTACAGCTGTGATCAGAACAACACCAGAAATTAATTATTCATCCAACTTTCCCCAATCCTTTATATAGTCTATTGTAACTTGGCGTGCCAGAAAAGTTAAACTGCAGACATGAACAATTTATTCATCTAGAATAGGCATCCACGACCATATCGGAAACTTCTGTTTTGTTTTTGTTTCTATTTAATTGTCAAATCTAAGAGTAGGGTTACCTGTAGATGTTGCTAATGCAGCACCTTTGCTGTTTCTGCTGTCGTGTACAGTGTACCCTTTAAACTGTGTCTGTCTGGGTTCCCGCTGACTCTGGCATTTCAGGGAGCGCTGCTTGTCTGAAGAATTACTAAGTTCCCAGTTGACTGCTATCCTGATGTGACCCACAAGTAAGAGTTTACTAAGAAGAAGACAGAGACACATTACTCTGGTCCCTCTGGCTCTGGTTTAAACTCTGTTCATCCATTATATTAAGGGTAGAAGAGATACACCACATGTTTATGCTAATGTTCAAGCACCTTACCTGAATTAAAACATCCTTACACATTAATCTCTCTCTCTGGCATTAAATGCCTTTGTGTTCACACCTAGAACACCTACAGTATACTTTCTCACTTTCTCTCTCCATTCCTTCCTTTTTTCCTCTCTCTGTAGTATATTTCACAGTTGGGTTAGTCTTGGTGATGTGTAGCGATTATAATGCTGTGTCAACCCTAAAGGAGGGCCTGCTCATTGTTCCAACAGTCACACAGTAGTTATTAAACCTCCACACTGCCTGGTCTGCCGTGGGGAGTCCAGGGCGTCAGGGGGAGTAGACGATAATACCTCAGTCCCACATCACCTTACCTCAGCTACATTGCCTCTTATTTACCGTAGTTAGAACCGTCTTCTGAACACAAGGGGTGTTTCTCAGTATGCATACTACCGAAATGAATAAACAATTAAAATCTGAAATGTCTTGAGTCAATAAGTATTCCAGTCCGTTATGGCAAGCCTAAATAAATTCAGGAGTAAAAATGTTCTTAACAAATCACATAATTGGCATGGACTCATTCTGTGTTCAATAATAGCGGTTAACATGATTTTTGATTGACGACCCCATCTCTGTACCCCACACATACAATTATATTTAAGGTCCCTCAATCAAGTAGTGAATTTCAAGCACAGATTCACCCACAAAGACCAGGGAGGTTTTTCAATGGCTCGCAAAAAAGGGTGCCAATTGGTAGATCTGTAAAAAAAAAGAAAATACAAAAGCAGACACTGAATATTCCTTTGAGCATGGTGAAGTTATTAATTAGGCTTTGGATGGTGTATCAATACACCCAGTCACAACAAAGATACAGTAGTCCTTCCTAACTCAATTTCCAGAGAGGAAGGAAACTGCTCAGGGATTTCACCATGAGGTCAATGGAGATTTTAAAACAGTTACGAGTTTAATGGTTGTGATAGGAGAACTGAGGATGGATCAACAACATTGTAGTTACTCCACAATACTAACCTAAATGGCAGAGTGAAAAGAAGGACGCCTGTACAGAATAAACATATTCCAAAACATGCATCCTCTTTGCAAAAAAGCACTTAAGTAATACTGCAAAATATGTGGCAAAGAAATTAACTTTTTGTCCTGAATACAAAGCGTTGTGTTTGGAGGAAATCCAAGATATCACTGAGTACCACTCTTCATATTTTCAAGCAAGGTGGTGTCTGCATCATGTTATGGGTAAGCTCCCATTGCGGCAAGGACTAGGGAGTTTTGGGGGATAAAAAGAAACGGAATAGAGCTAAGCACAGGCGAAATCCTAGAGGAAAACCTGGTTGTCTTTCCAACAGACACTGGGAGACAAATTCACCTTTCAGCAGGACAAAAGCCTAAAATGCAAGGCCAAATATACACTGGAGTTTCTTACCAAGACGACATTGAATTTTCCCGAGCGGCCTAGTTAGTGTTTTACTTACATTGGTTTGAAAATCTATGGCAAGACTTGAAAATGTCTTTCTAGCAATGATCAACAACCAACTTGACAGAGCATGAAGAATTTCGAAAATAATTATGCACAAATATTGTACAATCCAGGTGTGCAAACGCAAGCTTGTAACTTCATAATTATCATATAGCTAGCTATATGTGAATCATATTAATCTAGCTAGCCAGCTAGTTTTAAATGTAAAAATGTTGTTTTGCCAACGTTAGCTTCAAATTCTTTGTCAGTTAGCCAGCGCTCTATGCATATTACAGTGGATATTCTAGACAGTTAAACATAGAAAAATGAACAGTATGTTTTTATTAATAACATATCAAGATAAAGAATGTTGCCTGACTACTCAATGTGAATATGCAACTTTTCATTCCGAAGACGTTCATTTTCTCTCGTTTCAGCTCAAAACCAGCCACCATTGCTTTAAATACATTCTTTGTAGTTTTTTACGTAGTTGCGTCATATTAGGGGGCGTAGACAGACATGGAAGCTATGCTTCTAGCTCCTAAGCAATTTTGCAAAAAATGTTTTGTTTTGGGGGGGTTATTTCTTACATTATTAGCCCAGAACGTTTTTTTTGTATTATTACATACAGGCCAAAATAACTTTTGGATATCATATCCTATTCAACTATTGCTGTATACAGGGCATTTAGAAAGTATCCAGCCCTCTTCTCTTTTTCCAAATGTTGTTACTTTATAGCCTTATTCTAAAATGTATTAAATTAATTGTTTTCCTCATCCATCTACACACTAACTCATTATGACAAAGCAAAAACAGTTTTTTAGAAATGTTTGCACATTTATTAAACTGAAAATGTATTTACATAAGTAATCAGACACTTTGCTATGAGACTCAAAATCGAGCTCAGGTGCATCCTGCTTCCATTGATCATCCTTGATGTTTCTACAACTTGATTGGAGTCCACATGTGGTAAATTCAATTGATTGAACATGATTTGTCAAGGCACACACCTGTCTATATAAGTTTCCACAGTTGACAGTGCATGTCAGAGCCAAAACCAAGCCATGAGGTTGAAGGAATTGTCTGTAGAGCTCCGAGACAGGATTGTGCCGAGGCACAGATCTGGGGAAGGGTACCAAAAAATGTCTGCAGCATTGAAGGTCTCTAAGAACACAGTGACCTTCATCATTTTTAAATGGAAGACATTTGGAACCACCAAGACTCTTCCTAGAGCTGGCCGCCCGGCCAAACTAAGCAATCGGGGGAGAAGGGCCTTGGTCAGGGAAGTGACCAAGAACCCGATGGTCACTCTGACAAAGCTCCAGAGTTCCTCTGTGGAGATGGGAGAACCTTCCAGAAGAACAAGCATCTCTGCAGCATTCCACCAATCAGGCCTTTATGGTAGAGTGGCCAAACGGAAGCCACTCCTCAGTATAATACACTTGACAGGCCGCTTGAGGTCCTAAAGGACTCTCAGACCATGAGAAGCAAGATTCTCTGGTCTGATGAAACCAAGATTTAACACTTTGGCCTGAATGCCAAGCTCCACGTTTGGAGGAAACCTGGCACCATCCCTATAGTGAAGCATTGTGGTGACAGCATCATGCTGTGGGGATGTTTTTCAGCGGCAGGGACTGGGAGACCAGTCAGGATCGAGGGAAAGATGAACGGAGCAAAGCTCCCCATCCAACCTTACAGAACTTGAGAGGATCTGCAGAGAAGAATGGGAGAAATTCCCCAAATACAGGTGTGTCAAGCTTATAGCGTCATACCCAAGAAGACTCGAGGCTGTAATCGCTGCCAAAGGTGCTTCAACAAAGTATAGAGCATTTCGCTACACCCGCAATAACATTGGCTAAATATGTGTATGGAACCAATACAATTTAATTTGATTAGATTTTGAAATAATTTAAGTCAACAATCCTGGGAACATTCAGATGCATGCTTCGAAATGTGTGCAAATGAGGAACGCATCTGAGAACTGCCCTCCGTTCTCCATTTTACATTCTTTGTTTTCAAACTCATACTCATTCCATGCTCCAATTTGCATGCTTGGAGCATGGTAATATGCATATTGAGAAACACCCAAGGTTTAGATTGTGGTCACAGATACAGTTATAGGAGAGCAGACAATATATGGTGCCTTTAGTCCCTTTAATATCAAACAAACCTTTTGAATTCGAGAACAAAAGTCTTATTATTGCAACAACAACAAAAAATATTGAAAGCATAACATTAACCCAAAAGTATTGAGAGCAAAATAAATAATATTGCAAGGAAATAATTTTGTAAGGCAAGAACAAAATGAATTATAAATGAATTCCCCAAAATTATATAATTTTCAATGATAACATGATTGCGATGAAACACTGCCAAGTTTTGGCACTTTTGTTCCGTGTAGGCAGGGTTTTGAGGAGGCATACAGTAGATGATGTGTCTCAGTTGGTCAACTTGTTTTGAAGTGACAGTTCATCCTCATTTTTTTTATCCCAGCTTGCAGCTTAAAACAATGGCTAGTACAGCTATGTTAGATAGCTAGCTAACTAGCTGGCAATGCTGAGGCAACAGCGTTTTACGCCAACTTGCTAGCTAGTGTATAAAAAAGCTTGATTTGTTTTTTTAGTTTTCCATTTCGGGTAAATGGGCTCAGTGGCTAGTTGCTACTAGCTAACTAGCACACTGGGACTGACTAGCCCGGCTAGGTATCGTTACCTTTACAACAAGGAGGCCATTGGGAAACACCCTTAGGTAAGTGCCTTCTGTGTCTTGTAATTTCACATTTAAAACATGCATTAAAACAATTATCTAGCTAACTAATTATATAACATGGTTATATAATTTATATCACAGCCAGCAAGCAAGATAGGATGCACTGAAGTTACTCTCAAGAAGTGCACTACTGGCCCTTCTCATGACTCCAGAGCTGTATGGCCTTGGGTTCGCGAGCGCTATGGCACTACTATCTGAAAGCTTTTCATTAGAGTACACATTAGCGTGTGCATGTACTATAAAAAATGTGTTTTGCATTTGTTTCTTTTTTTGTGACCTGGCTCTCACACTGGCTGTGTGTGTGTCCACCTGTCTGTCCTGTCTGCCTGCCTGCCTGTCTCTGTCTGGCATCTTCACAGAGTAGTGAGCACATGTAGGAGGAGCTCATCCTCATGGAGTTCATCTAACCCAGCTAATAGAAGGTATCCTATATTAGGTAGGTCTACTACTACTTGGAAAGATAGGAGGTGGAGGTTGCAAGCATAGAGGTAGATCATGTCTACATTATCTAACTCTATGGTTGCAAGTCATTACTTGGTACTGATTCTCATCATAGGGAGTACCATTATGACTTTGACCTAAAGGTAATGTTACCATGTGAGTTGCATCTGGATTCTCCACCCTTCTCCCAAAGTGTGCACTTGCACACTTTCTTGCATTGATGTATCAATGCTGGAAATTCCCTCCTGCCAATGCTTACACCCCCATCCTATGCTTTTAAATCCATGACGAGAAGTGTGCAAGTGCACTCTTCAAGAGAAGGGTGGAGAAGTGGGATATGCTCTCTCAACCACCTCTATGCCTAGCCCTGTAGCTGAATCCTACAGCAATATTCTGATTTAAGTGCTACTCTATGGCATGGTAGAGTTCACAGTAGAGTTCAAATTGAATTACACCGAGTGTACAAAACATTAGGATAATAATGAGTTTCACCCCCTTTTGCCCTCAGAACAGCCTCAATTCGTTGGGGCATGGACAAGGTGTCGAAAGCGTTCCACAGGGATGCTGGCCCATGTTGACTCCAATGCTTCCCACAGTTTTGACCCTCTCCACCTGCCCATTAGCTTGAGAACGATACCCGGAGGTGAGACTCACCGTGACCCCCAGGCGTTCCATGAATGCCTTCCATACACATGAGGTGAACTGAGGGTCACTGTCTGACACAATATCCTCCGGGATCCCGCAGTGCTTGAAGCCGTGCATAAAAAGAGCCTCCGTGGTTTGCATGGCTGACGGGAGCTCAGGGAGAGGAAGGAAGCGACAAGCTTTGGAAAACCAGTCCACAACGATGAGAATGTTGGTGTTCCACTGGGAGGGGGGAAGGTCAGTGACAAAGTCCACCGAGAGGTGAGTCCAGGGTCATTGTGGAACCGGCAGGGGAAGGAGCGTTCCGAATGGGAGGTGTCTGGGTGTCTTTGACTGAGCACAGATGGAGCAGGAAGAGACGTAAACCCAGATGTCCCTAGCCAAGGTGGGCCAACAGTACTTCTCCATTAGGCAGGCGACGGTACGCCTATCCCAGGATGACCCTACACAGGTGCCATGTGTGTCCAGGAAAGGAGGCGGTCCGGCACACCTGTGGGAAATTAGGCACGGTTCTCTGTGCACTGTGAAGGTGCGGGTTCTGTATGCAGGGCCTGCCATATGTCGGCGTCCACGTCCCACACCGCTGGCGCAATGATGCGGAACAGAGGGATGATGGGGGTCTCTTGTCCTTGCCTCTCATCTGTTTCATAGAGGTAAGACGGGGCGTCCACCTTCACATTCTTCGAGCCTGGCCTATAGGAAATTGTGAATTGGAACCTGGTGAAGAATAGGGCCCACCTGGCCTGTCTCGGGTTTAGCCTCTTTGCTGGCCTGTACTCCAGGTTGCGGTGGTCCGTCCACACCAGGAAAGGGTGTTTGGACCCCTCAAACCAGTGTCTCTACGCCTTCAGAGCCTTCTTGACCGCCAAGAGTTCCCGGTCCCCTATGTCGTAGTTCCTCTGGTCTGGGCTCAGCTGCTTGGAGTAGACTCCTACTGACTCCTACTTCGGAGGCATCCACCTCGACAATGAAGGGGAGTGAGCGGTCGGGATGTGCCAACACGGGCACATCCTTCAGCGTCTCAAACCCCCTCTCCGCCGTCCAACGAAGCCGCTGGGGATCTCCTCTCAGCAGGGAGGTAAGAGGTGCGACCACTGTGCTGAAGCCCCGGATGAACCTCCGAAAATAGTTGGCGAACCGAAGGAATCGCTGTACTGCTTTCACGGAATTGGGGATGGTCAATGACCTGACTGCGCTGCTCCTCCATCTCTCTGTTTAGCATGTAGATCATGCTTCAACAGTCTTCTCGGCACATACCTGACTAACGAGACATGCTGAACGTGGTCAGCAGAATAGACCAAAATCTTGTCTATATAGACCACTACGCCCCGTCCCAGCATGTCCTGTAACACTTCGTTGATGAAGGCCTGGAAGACTGAAGGAGCATTAGACAGTACAACTGGCATTACGAGTTACTCGTAATGAACCGTGGTTGCGGAAAAAGTAGTCTTCCGTTCATTGCCGGCACAAATTTGCACCAGATTGTAGGCGCACCTCAAGTCCAGCTTCGTGAAGTACTGCGCCCCCTTGCATTTGTTCGATGGTTAGTATGAGGGGTAAAGGATAGCTGAACTTGATGGTGGCCTTGTTCAGTGTTCGATAATCAATGCAGGGGTGCAACTCCCTTATCTATCTTAACAAAAAAGAAGCTTGAGGAGGCTGGTGACTTAGAGGGACGGATAAAACTCTGCTGGAGACTCTCCTGTACATTGGTCTCCATGGCCTCGGTCTCCGCATAGGAGAGGGAATAGACATGTCCTCTCGGGAGGGCATCAGACAACAGGTCAGTGGCACAGTCCCAGGGGCTATGGGGAGGCAGGTCTTTGAAAAAACCCTGTGCAGATCCTGGTATTCCTCCGGTAAATCCACTTGAGGAACACAGTCCAGACTTTTCACCGTTGTGGTGTTGACCGACACCGCGAGACACCTCCCCTGACACTCCTGCGACCATCCCAGCAGTCTCCTCTCGGACCAGGAAATAACCGGGTTATGCAAACTCAACCAGGGGAGACCTTAAACAATGGGGTGCGTGGGGGTGTCTATAATCAAGAAGGTGATCTGTTCTGAATGATTGTCCTGGGTCAGCAAAGAAACAGGAACAGTAATGTGATGTACGAGCCGGAATGGGTGACTGTAGGGGAACCAAAGGGATATGTAATGCAGTGGATGCATCTAAAAAAAATCTATCAGAGCTAACGGGAGTGAAGTGCGAGAGAACTCACTGGTTGATTTGACAGACAAGGAGATACCTTGCCTCCCACCTGGGTTAGTGCAGGAGAATTCCCTGGCTTGTGGAGGGTGAAGCACTCCTAGAACTCAACCTCAGGGCCACCCGTCTCCCAGACGACAGCACCCCAGTCCAGAGCCCATCCAGTCAGTGCCGAGATGACGGTGGCAACCCTGTCTCTTCCGGAAACAGCCTCGGCGTAGCGAGCAAGGTCCAGGTCGCATTGTAGAAGGAACCCCTTGCATCTTTCTGGTGCGCCGTCAAAGCTCTCCGGGAAGGACAGAGGTATTCCACGGACCGGCTCTGATGGAACCTGGGTAGGTCATGGTGTGGGAGCTGGTACCGGAAGCAGTGCTGGAGACTGGAGAGACTGCACATTCTGCTCCAAGGGCAGGATGGTTGCCAGCACACTGTCCATGGCGACCCCAAGTCTGGAGAGACAGTCCTCTTGGTGCTGTACTGTCCCTACAATGGTCGCAAGCTCGGCATTCCCTGCTGTCTCCATTTGTCGGGTCAATTATTCTGTCACACTGGAATAAAGGATTTGGAGACAGGCGCAGGAATACATAATCTCGGTTTTTAATACACCCAAAACAAACACGTATACATAACACTGGGATGTACCCCAAAAAAATAGTGATGGTAAACCTCGTAGAACGCCACAGGACGAGACCCGTAATACCCAATGCACAGGCTGAGACAACACAGGTACTCACACGACCAACGGACATGGGAACAATAATCGACAGCCCAATGGGGAAACAAAGGGCACAATTATACAAGCACAATCAGTGAGAAATTGGAACCAGGTGTGCGTAACGACACAGTTCAGTGCAGCCTAGAAGGCCAGTGACGTCGACCTCCGGAACGGGTGAACATAATGAGCAGCAGTACCTGGAGGATCCGTGACAGCATAGTAATGAGGAAAAGGGCAAAGACTGGATATTTCCCCAATAAATTGTTTATTTAATATTTTTTTGTAGCTACAACATTTACATGAGAGAAATGTGAACACTATGGGGATGATGACCTTAGCATATTTAAAGGGGCAACTACAGAATTATTTACATGAGCCAAGTAATAACTGAGCAATATATTTCAACCAATGAAGTTTAAAAGATAATTAACACAATTGAAATCATTAAAACATAAACAAAATGAAACCCAATTTAGAACATGCGTGTGATACTGTCTAAAGTGGTATTAACACCGATCTATCTCAGACAGTGCAAGAGCAAATCAATAGATATTCACATTCACTGACACACTTCGGCTATCTTAGACTATTTTAGGTGAAGGCACACACGCACACACACACATCATGCTTTTTTGCCATACAAACATTGTGCAATGTATTACATTTGAAGGTCACTCTGCAAATGACCGTCATTACTTAAAGAACTTTTCACAATTTCCAAAATGTAACATTTGTATTTCAAATCAAATGTTGTGATGGAATGAAAGCGTAGTAGAATGCACTTCAGCCCAGTTTTAACAAAAAATATAATTATATATTAATCCTAGAAATATATAAAGATTTATGTGCATCAGTAGTTGAACTAAAGGCAAGCAATCCAGCAATTGGGTCATCCAAACAAGAGAGCATGTTTTTGAATGCAACTTACATCTCAATGTCATGCATGCAAGAAGTCTGGACCTGTCTGGTGCACACACATTTCTCTGTCATTTCTGTGTCCTGCACACACATTTCTGAGTCCTTGAAGGACTCAATCAGGTGTTTTGCCTTGTAACTGGTTGCTTCTAGAACAAGAGAAGTAATAACATCATCAAGATGAGCTAGCTACTACTAGTTTAATGCAATGAAACATGTCATTGTTACAAATAATTCATGTATGGGCTACATTTGAGAATGCATGCATTTGCTTACCTTATCAATCTTGAAGACAATACACTCATTTAACACCCACAAAAACGTTTTGATGAGTGATGGGACCACAAACATATTTCTAGGGTGTTGATGCATCCTCCTCCCAGCCTCTTCCAACACCACAGGTAGGGGAAGAGTGTCCATATGCTAATGTGAAGTTTTGCTTTGATGTCAAATCATATAAAATTTGTCACATACACATGGTTAGCAGATGTTAATGCGAGTGTAGCGAAATGCTTGTGCTTCTAGTTCCGACAATGCAGTAATAACCAACGAGTAATCTAACCTAACAATTCACAACAACTACCTTATACACACAAGTGTAAAGGGATGAAGAATATGTACATAAAGATATATGAATGAGTGATGGTACAGAACGGCATAGGCAAGATGCAGTAGATGGTATTGAGTACAGTATATACATATGAGATGATTAATGTAGGGTATGTAAACATAAAGAAGTGGCATTATTTAAAGTGGCTAGTGATACAGTCCCTTGCGAAAGTATTCGGCCCCCTTGAACTTTGAGAACATTTGCCACATTTCAGGCTTCAAACATAAAGATATAAAGTGGAAGTGGAACGACATTTATTGGATATTTCAAACTTTTTTAACAAATCAAAAACTGAAAGATTGGGCGTGCAAAATTATTCAGCCCCTTTACTTTCAGTGCAGCAAACTCTCTCCAAAGTTCAGTGAGGATCTCTGAATGATCCAATGTTGACCTAAATGACTAATGATGATAAATACAATCCACCTGTGTGTAATCAAGTCTCCGTATAAATGCACCTTCACTGTGATAGTCTCAGAGGTCCTTTAAAAGCGCAGAGAGCATCATGAAGAACAAGGAACACAACAGGCAGGTCCGAGATATTGTTGTGAAGAAGTTTAAAGCCGGATTTGGATACAAAAAGATTTCCCAAGCTTTAAACATCCCAAGGAGCACTGTGCAAGCGATAATATTGAAATGGAAGGAGTATCAGACACTGCAAATCTACCAAGACCTGGCCGTCCCTCTAAACTTTCAGCTCATACAAGGAGAAGACTGATCAGAGATGCAGCCAAGAGGCCCATGATCACTCTGGATGAACTGCAGAGATCTACAGCTGAGGTGGGAGACTCTGTCCATAGGACAACAATCAGTTGTATATTGCACAAATCTGGCCTTTATGGAAGAATGGCAAAAAGAAAGCCATTTCTTAAAGATATCCATAAAAAGTGTTGTTTAAAGTTTGCCACAAGCCACCTGGGAGACACACCAAACATGTGGAAGAAGGTGCTCTGGTCAGATGAAACCAAAATGGAACTTTTTGGCAACAATGCAAAACGTTATGTTTGGCGTAAAAGCAACACAGCTCATCACCCTGAACACACCATCCCCACTGTCAAACATGGTGGTGGCAGCATCATGGTTTGGGCCTGCTTTTCTTCAGTGGGGACAGAGAAGATGGTTAAAATTGATGGGAAGATGGATGGAGCCAAATACAGGACCATTCTGGAAGAAAACCTGATGGAGTCTGCAAAAGACCTGAGACTGGGACGGAGATTTGTCTTCCAACAAGACAATGATCCAAAACATAAAGCAAAATCTACAATGGAATGGTTCAAAAATAAACATATCCAGGTGTTAGAATGGCCAAGTCAAAGTCCAGACCTGAATCCAATCGAGAATCTGTGGAAAGAACTGAAAACTGCTGTTCACAAATGCTCTCCATCCAACCTCACTGAGCTCGAGCTGTTTTGCAAGGAGGAATGGGAAAAAATGTCAGTCTCTCGATGTGCAAAACTGTTAGAGACATACCCCAAGCGACTTACAGCTGTAATCGCAGCAAAAGGTGGCGCTACAAAGTATTAACTTAAGGGGGCTGAATAATTTTGCACGCCCAATTTTTCAGTTTTTGATTTGTTAAAAAAGTTTGAAATATCCAATAAATGTCGTTCCACTTCATGATTGTGTCCCACTTGTTGTTGATTCTTCACAAAAAAATACAGTTTTATATCTTTAAGTTTGAAGCCTGAAATGTGGCAAAAGGTCGCAAAGTTCAAGGGGGACGAATACTTTCGCAAGGCACTGTATATTTATTACATAAAGATGGCAAGATGCAGTAGATGGTATAGAGTACAGTATATACATATGAGAAGAGTAATGTAGGGTATGTAAACATTATATTAAGTGGCATTGTTTTAAGTGGCTAGTGATACATTTTTTTACATCAATTTTTCCAATATTAAAGTCAGTATGTCAAGTCAGCTCATATTGTTGCTACCTTAGCAGTTGTGGTAGCTAATATGCTACTGAACCGTGACACTAGCATATTGACATGCATATTGGTATTAAGACAGCAACATATTCACACTAAACAATTCTTTAGGCAAATCATTAGTTAGCTAGCTGCGTATCACACAAAATGTGCAAAAATATGATAGCTAACATTAGCTAGTGAAGCGCTAGCCAGTCATTGGCTCTGACAGATTGCAACTGGTATCAACAAAATGTGTTTCACTCTATCTTATAAAGCATGACATTGCTAACTATGCTTGATTTTAACTAATAAAATGTTAAAGTTTAATAGAACGTTGAATTAATAAGTTACACACCTTTTGTAGCTAGCTAGCTAGCTAGAGAGCTTGGTTTCCATTTTCCAACAGATGTTTCTAATCCCTCTGATTTGGTCATCAACGGTTACTGGTCTTGGAACTTGTTGCCACAGGTTTGTCACAGATTCAAATTGAATCTTGAAAGAATTTTCTGCCAAATAAAACCCTCGGCAAATTGTTTGCCACTTATTGCAATAAATATTATTGTTGCAAAAAGATTGCTGCATATTTACCACAAGTAGCAAACATTTGCAAACTTCTGACAACATTATGTGGCACACTATTTAGTTTGCCGCAACAAATTCATTTTTGTAAGGACTAGAATAAATTGGATTCTTCTGAGTTCCTGTTGTCAGAAAGGTACAAACAATCTTTTTTGGAAGAAAAGCCTTTTCTATATTAGTGTATTTGCTCCAGTCCAGACCTGACAGTGTGCCTTTCAACTAATCTATTGTGTGTTCCAACCCATAGGAACTATGAGAAGGGAGTAGTTCAGCTGACTAACGTCATTGCTGTGTGCAGGAAAACCCAGCAGCTCCTCCAGCAGACGGCCCCCTTCTGTCTTCCAGATGCTGCTGACCAGCTGCCCTCCATCAGCCATGTGGATGCTCTCCCATGGGACGCAAGGGCTGGAGTGGCACCAAAATGGCTGAAAAAATTCCTTGATGCCCTAAACCCCCTTTTTCCAATGATCTGCAATTGTTAACTCCCCTGCTTGGATTTAAAGCAATGGTTTACTACAACCATGGTTGGGGGGAGTTCCGCCATATTCCTTACACCACCAGTTCATTCCTTTTAAGTCCATGAGGGGGATTGTATGAATGCATACGGCTTAGGGGTAGAGCGTCGGCTTGTGTCCTGATTCTTCACCTTTCCTCCCAAAGTGTGCACTAGTTCAGTGTTCCTCATTCTTTGCCCCGAAGGACAGCAGTGTGTAAATTGTCATCCCTACCTGTGCTATAACACCTAATTGAACTACAATAAGACCGTACTTTTGTAAATTTAGTGAATTAATGGTTGGTTGTGACAACATGGACTAAACTGGAGCATACCTTTATCGTAAATAATAAAAAACAGTAATTGAATTGTGACTAGTGCAGTTATCGTTATTGTACATAGATCATTTGTGTTAGGTTTCCACCTATGCTAACCTTTTTGCATAATTTCTGCTCCTTTTTCACAGGCGGTTCTAGGTGATGACCTGTCTCCATATCTGAGAGAAGCCGAGGAGGAATATCACTTCATCCCCAATAACACTTGGCAACAGCTAATGGGGATCCATAATAAATACAAGTAGTACTAATATTTATAACTGTCGATGAGAAAGAGTAGAGCAGACTTATCCATTGTCGCTGAACTGTGTTCAGTCATGTTTACAGTTCCAATTTGTTACCAGCCACTAGTCACATGTTCGATAAGCTATTCTGCAAGTAGAATTACAATACAGAAATGTTGTTGCTCTTTAGTGAAGTTCTGCCAATCTAACGTTGGAAACCATTATCAAGGAAGACGAGGCGAACTCTTTGTGGAAATTGTAACCTGTTTCTTGAACACCATTGATTGTTCTAAGGACAATAAGAACTGTTACTTGTACCTGTAATAAAATCATTTGTGATGGTTAATTGTGAAGACTCATTGCTTGGACATGACAAATCAATGCACTAATTAAACACTGATTTATCTGCTTATGCCCCTGATTTTCAGTCTACATTAGAAAGGAAAAACTCTATATGCAATAATGCCCATGTCTTGCAGCTTTAACAGTATTGAGTCAAGCAACAGCTTTGTCAACTGTCTCACAAAGGACTAACTCAAAGAATGTTGAGGTTATGCCCATATACTCTCGCTTAAATTTGGACAAATACACATAACTTGCAGCTATTGTTACTGGCCATATATACATAGATGGATGTGTTTAGAAAAATATGTTTTCAGATTTGTTTAAGTTCCACCGTAGCTATCACAGTCATTTGTGTGACTCAACTTTCTAGCTAGCTTCTTAGCCTGTTAGCTAGTAAACATAGTTAGGTGCTGAAGATAATATTTCAGGGGATACAATTGACACATCTAACTTCTGGAATTATCAATCAAGCAAACAAGTTGCTAGGAAGTTATCAGTGTGCACGGTAGCCTATCTAACATGCCTACATGTAGCTAGGATGGTAACAAACTGGATCATTGGGTGAGGCTGACCTGTCACCCGAAAACCGCTTGACCAACAGAGATACATCATTTTAGGCTCCCTCTTAATAACCCCACCTGGAATGAATGGTCGCCCAAACATTTCAACTGCAAAACAATGCAGAGAAAAGTAAGTGCAGGTTAACTTAACCAAAGATAGAAAACATTTCAGGCAAAGAGGTTTCACAGATTTTTTTTTGTTTCATTCATTTACAATGAATTTGTTCTTGCCTTTTCACGATTATTTCCTTGCAATATTATTTATTTTGCTCTGAAAACTTTTGTGTTAATGTTTTGCTTTCAATATCATTATTTTGCTTGCAATACTAAGAATTTTGTTCTCAACTTCAAAAGGTTTGCTTGATATTAAAGGCACAAAAGTAATTCCATAGCTGTAGATTAGATTTTAAAAAATGTATTTGCTCTTTGAATCTGTGTTAAAAAGGTAAACAGCTTAAACGCCCCTTATCTTAACCACACAAAACTTACTGAAGATCAGTGTCAAAGGACAACTTCCTACTCCGAGTCTACCATAAGACCACAATCCTATAAGTGGAGGCAGATACGGAAGCTAAGGAATAATAGTAATGTTCTGACAGCTTATATAGCCCTGCAACATTCTTTCAGTTAAGCTGGGCCTGTTCCCTTCCTCTCGCTCGCTGTAAACCTCTAAGGGAAAATGATTCCCCATCTGAATATGTTAGGTTTTCAGCTTCCATTAAACTGGGATCTTGTAGTTTGTCAACACAAAGTCATTTTTATCCAAACAGTGCTTAACTTTACTGAGTTCAAGCTTTGCAAATGGTTGCAAACATTAGCTGTGGCTGCTTTACAGCGAAAAGCTTTCCTGGGCTGCATGGCTGCAGTAAGAGAGATATCATTTATAACAGCTCTGTCTCTATCTGTCTCTGTAACACACATTGATCCAGCTGATCTGAGGTATAAATCACAACAACACTGTTTGCTGTCTGAGCTCAGATGGAGTTATAGCCGGGAGGTGTTGTTTTTTCCCCCACACAACTTTCAGCAAGTTTAGTAGAGAAAAGTTAAAGATATCAACATAGCCTTCACACATTTGAAGTGTGACTATAAAGTATTTTCTGATGGTGTTTTATTTATTAGAGCTGTGTTATACTCTGCTTTCCTTTGTTGTCAATGCAAGGGGTGTGTGTGACCTGTGGAAGGTTGTGTGTGTGTGTTTGATCAGTAGACCATGTCTCCTCCTATTAGCCCTTCAGCCTTACAGAGACGGAGAGAGAGAGAGTGTGTGTGCATGTGCGTGTGTGTGTGGGGCAGGGGCTATAGTGATGGATAGGACCGATGTCCCACCACTGACCCTGTATGACAACATCACTCACACTACAGGAGAGTTGATGAACCCTGAGTTAATATCAGCCATCAGTCCTGACACACACATAAACGCAAATGCACGCATGCTTGCACACACGCACGCACACACACACACACACACACAAACAGAGCAGCTAACTGAAGGGACACATGGCAGGAATGGTGGTGTGACATTTCAGAGAAGGAGTGTTGTGGTGTAACAAGCATCGGCCTGCCGCTTAATTGGTCCAGTCTTGAGAAACCTCTTGTGTGTTTAGGAACACACACACAGACAGACACACACACACACACACACACAAACACACACTCACACTGGCTGGTTCTCAAGGACACATCTCAGATCCCAAGAACAGACTGGAGGTATATCAGAGACAGGAGCTTGGACTGCTCTTTATAATGCATGAGCACTCTCTCTCTCTCTCTCTCTCTCTCTCTCTCTCTCTCTCTCTCTCTCTCTCTCTCTCTCTCTCTCTCTCTCTCTCTCTTTCTCTCTCTCTCTCTCTCTCTCTCACACACACACACACATACACCTCAGAAGAAATGGAATGCTGGCGTTCTGAAGCATTTATGACTGTAGTGTGAGAGTATTTGAAGATGTGGATGTGCATGCATTACGTGTGTATGTTCTAAAATGAAAGGATATTGTGTCTTTGTTCTTATCATAAACATTGGATTATTTATATATATATTTATATTTATATATATATATGTTTATTAGGGTTCGTACAGACAGTGGCAAGCCAAATTCAAGGACTTTCAAGTACTTTTTCAAGCACTAATATGTATTAGGACCATCAATTTGTAATGGTTCCTATTATGTAATTGTTTCTAGTCACCACCAGATGGCAGTATTTCGCCACAACCTCATAAAAAATGTCAACTACCTTATAATTGATTACTACCTACTACAATTTCTACTCAATAATACGTGTTTCACTACATATTTACTACATACATAAGTGGCAAGTCAGTACTGATGATGTTGACTGATTTGCTTATATGAACCGTAAACTCAGTAAAATCTTTGAAATTGTTACATGTTGCGTTTATATTTGTTATATTTGTTTATATCTCGTTTTAGGAATCTAGGCTTATGTTATGTGTCACTAATTCACAGGTGAGGCATTTGAACATACTTTTTTTTTTTATTATCAAAATGTATTTTGTTACAGAAATGCCTTCTGGAACATGTGAATTTTCATGTGCCTTAACAAAAAACGTGTATGTCATCTGTAAATACGAATAGAATTGTTAAATTACGAGCCTAGTTGGTTTAGCCAATTAATGAATTGGCTGGACATGCCGAGAGATGAGTTTGGATTGGTCTGCCATGTAGCACGCCTCTATCTATAACATGAGCTGGTCAGTATGAGTAGGTAATCCTTTCTAACACAGCTTTTTTAAGATATCACTTAGTAGATCTGCAAAAATGTTGCTCTCCACTTTCAAGAGAACCCAGTTATGAAATCAGTGGAATGCCCGGTGGAATTACAGTATGATAGCTATGGAGGAAATTCTGGACGTTTGATTGCAAATATGCAGAGGGAGTCGAAAAGAGAACACACAGAAGGCTGTTGTATTAAACACATGTCTCTGGATTACCTCTTCAAACAAAATGCTTGGAATTTGCCAAAAGGCACCTAAAGACTCCCAGACCATGAGAAACAAGATTCTCTGTTCTGTTGAAGCAACTTTGGCAGCGATTACAGCCTCAAGTCTTCTTGTGTATCACGCTACAAGCTTGGCACATCTGTGTTTTGGGAGGTTCTTCCATTATTCTCTGCAGATCCTCTCAGGCTCTGTCAGGTTGGATGAGGAGCATTGCTGCACAGCTATTTTCAGGTCTCTCCGGAAATGTTAGATCGGGTTCAAGTCCGGGCTCTGGCGGGGCCATTCAAGGACATTCAAACTTGTACCGAAGCCACTCCCGCGTTGTCTTGGCTGTGTGCTTAGGGTCGTTGTCCTGTTGGAATGTGAACCTTCGCCCCAGTCTGAGGTCCGGAGCACTCTGGAACAGGTTTTTGTCAAGGATCTCTCTGTACTTTTCTCCATTCATCTTTGCCTCGATCCTGACTAGTCTCCCAGTCCCTGCTGCTGAAAAACATCCACACAGCATGATGCTGCCACCACCATGCTTCACTGTAGGGATGGTGCCATGTTTCCTCCAGACTTGACGCTTGGCATTCAGGCCATCAGATCAGGTTTCATCAGAGCAGAGAATCTTGTTTCTCATGGTCTGAGAGACTTTAGGTGCCTTTTGGCAAACTTCAAGCGACCTGTCATGTGCTTTATAGAGTGGCTTCCGTCTGGCCGCTCTACCATAAAGTCCTAAATGGTGGAGTGCTGCAGAAATGGTTGTCTTTCTGGAAGGTTCTCCCATCTCCAGAGGAACTCCAGAGCGACCATTGGGTTCTTGATAACCTCCCTGACCAAGGTCTTTCTCCCCCGATTGCTCAGTCACAAATCATGTCCATTCAATTGAATTTACCACAGGTGGACTCCAATCAAGTTGTAGAAACATCTCAAGGATGATCAATGGAAACAGGATGCACCTGAGCTCAATTTCGAGTCTCATAGCAAAGGGTCTGAATACTTATGTAAATAAGGTATATCTGTTTTTTATTTTTAATAAATGTGCAAACATTTCTAAAAAACTGTTTTTGCTTTGTCATTATGGGGTTTGTCAGTAGATTGCTAAGGATTTTTTTTATTTAATCCATTTTAGAATAAGGCTGTAACTTAACAAAATGTGGAAAAAGTCAAGGGGTCTGAATACTTTCCAAAGGCACTGTATGTATTGGAAGTCTCTTTGAATGCTTACAGTATGCTAATGTCTCTCTCCCTTGAGTTGTCATTAGTCTCTCTGCTCCAGTTAAGCTCCTCAGTTAACACATTTACAGACATGGAGAGAATAAGTAGCACTAGACAGTTTACCCAGCGCTCCATGTTTATACACACACACACAGTCCAAATGAAAAGAACAAGAAGCTAAAAAGGTTCCACACAAATATAGTTAGGTGTCCATACATATCCGTACTGCTCAACTAACTCACGACCTGACAGTTCCAGTCCAATCCAGCTGGAGGTATCTTCAATTTTTTTAACTATTACTACTAACAATCTTTAATTCTATATCTATAACTGCAGTAAACAACAGTCATGACTCTATCCTACGCCTTCTTGAGGCTCAGCCAGTTCACCTCATCCTCTCACCCCCCTCTCACCCCTAACTTCAAACCACTTAAATCATACAAAACAACCCAAACAAACATTTGTTCTCTAATGTTTTCTCTCTCTAACTCTCTAAACTGTAATTGAGGACAAATCCAGCTTGTCTCATCCTGTTAATTAGGCCTGTGTGGGAGGGGTTTATCCACTGGGTGTTATCTTCCTCTGATAATCTAAAGAATATATTATGCAGATTACCATCAGCAAGCCGTACGCAGTGCCAAGTTTGCGATGTGAACTCTCTGTGACTTCTGCCTCTTTTTCTATTTCCAAGTGTTACTTCAAAGACTACAGTGATCAAAGACTGAGAAAAAAATATCCCCTAATGTACCGCGGCGCTCCGTCATACCGAGCCACTCCGCATCGTGCTGTGTTCACTGAACAAAGGCAGAGCCGGTTCTGACGCGTTTTATATTTTACCAATGTAAGTCCTGTCAGTCGTGGAAACATTTCAATTGATTTTGTGGGTTATGTTTCTATTTTGGAAAGTAAGCTGTGACACTGAATAAGTCATTAAAGAAGAGTGTGTGTGTGTGTGTTTGTGTGCGCGTGTGTGCGTGTGTGTGTGTGCGTGCATGCCTGGCCTAGAAAACACAGATCACAAGCCTGTATGAAAGAAGACCTAGGTTGTCATAAATGAAAGAGGGCCTATAGGGACGAGAGAGAGAAAGAAACGGCAATTTGTGTCACCAAATATGAGATTTAACAGCATAAAGGCCCACGCAGGGCCATGTATTTGGTGTCTATATCCTGCTTAGTGACAGGTTACTGTTTATAGCTTGTTTTGTCCCTCAGCATTAGACACACTGCTTTTACACCCTCATATCCAATCATGTAAATACTCACACATAGCCTTCTGTATTATCCCAGTTTTAGAAGCAGACTTCAGCATTTTATTCTGATTCATGCTAGGTTTTTAGGCTGGACTAGACTATACTTTTTGTATTCCCTGACAGCTCTTAACCGTCTCTCCTTTTAACCATCGCTCCTTCCTGCACTCCTTCCCTCTCACTCCCTCCCTCTCCGCCATACCTTATTCTGTCCCTTACCTTTCTCCCTCCCTCCATTTCTCTATCTGACTGATAGCTGAGTACTGTGAGAGACAGTGACCGGAGGACAGAGTTTAATTAGCAGTAGGTGTCCCTCAATCTTACCGTCCAGCCCTCACTGCCTGGACAAGCCTGTTAGTTACGCTCGTTATAGGCCTGGCACAAACACACACACAGATATACACACACACACAAACACACACCGAAACACACAGGGCATCCTGTGGCTAGGTCTAATCCAGCAGCTCAGTGCAGTTACAGATAGCAGTAAGTGGGTCAGTGAAACAGAGGATATATGGTGTCAGAAAGTGCTCCCCTACAGGGTCGATTTACTGTGAACTTTGACTGACCCTTCTGAAGCAGCTATACACAATGGTTCTTAATCAGCTCGGCCGGATCCATGTGAATTGTGCTGACAACTGTATGGATGTGATTTGGAGAGGGGGGTTGAGACTATTGACTGGACTGGCTATGTAGGACATGCAGGATAGCAGTCAGCTATAATGGGTTTGAGCAGGACAGGGGTTTAGCTGGACACTGCAACGGTGTTCATATTACTAAGAAGCTACAAAATGACTCATCGCTATCGTTTGAATTTCACATTTTTTTAAACTCTAACTCTGTTGTGCTAGCAAGGCTAATCAGTAGGATGGAGAGCCTTGTCAGAGCGAAGAGAGTTCAAACTCCTATCAGTCTCCATTATGGAATGTGAATTGTGCTGTGTCTGTGTGTTCATTATCCTACACAGCTGTGGCTATCTGCTAGCCCATCCCAGAGAGAGAGAAAGAGAGAGGGAGAAAGAAAGAGAGACAAAGAGACAGAGAGACAGAAAGTGAGATACTGCCTGATTGATTGAAGGCAATAAAATCTCCTAATCTTTTCAATGTCTTCAATAGGCCTTTTCACACTGCATTGTTCTTAACTCCAGACTAGTCTGGCCCTGGGCTAGCTTAGTTTGTGTTAAAACAAGTATTTGTTAACCCTGGGCTAGCTTAGTTTGTGTTAAAACAAGTATTTGTTAACCCTGGGCTAGCTTAGTTTGTGTTAACAAGCATGTGTTAACCCTGGGCTAGCTTAGTTTGTTTTAAAACAAGTATTTGTTAACCCTGGGCTAGCTTAGTTTGTTTTAAAACAAGCATGTGTTAACCCTGGGCTAGCTTAGTTTGTTTTAAAACAAGTATGTGTTAACCCTGGGCTAGCTTAGTTTGTGTTAACAAGCATGTGTTAACCCTGGGCTAGCTTAGTTTGTTTTAAAACAAGTATTTGTTAACCCTGGGCTAGCTTAGTTTGTGTTAAAACAAGCATGTGTTAACCCTGGGCTAGCTTAGTTTGTGTTAAAACAAGCATGTGTTAACCCTGGGCTAGCTTAGTTTGTTTTAAAACAAGTATTTGTTAACCCTGGGCTAGCTTAGTTTGTTTTAAAACAAGTATTTGTTAACCCTGGGCTAGCTTAGTTTGTGTTAAAACAAGCATGTGTTAACCCTGGGCTAGCTTAGTTTGTTTTAAAACAAGTATTTGTTAACCCTGTGCTAGCTTAGTTTGTTTTAAAACAAGTATTTGTTAACCCTGGGCTAGCTTAGTTTGTGTTAAAACAAGTATTTGTTAACCCTGGGCTAGCTTAGTTTGTGTTAAAACAAGCATTTGTTAACCCTGGGCTAGCTTAGTTTGTGTTAAAACAAGCATGTGTTAACCCTGGGCTAGCTTAGTTTGTTTTAAAACAAGTATTTGTTAACCCTGGGCTAGCTTAGTTTGTGTTAAAACAAGCATTTGTTAACCCTGGGCTAGCTTAGTTTGTGTTAAAACAAGCATGTGTTAACCCTGGGCTAGCTTAGTTTGTTTTAAAACAAGTATTTGTTAACCCTGGGCTAGCTTAGTTTGTGTTAAAACAAGCATTTGTTAACCCTGGGCTAGCTTAGTTTGTGTTAAAACAAGCATTTGTTAACCCTGGGCTAAGCTTTAGCCCTGGGCTAAGGATTCACACTTGTATTACAAAGCAGCTGGACTAACGGACAAACACACATGCAACCAACTTTCACTAAGTCCTGTCACCTCAGTCTCTCCCTCTCTCTTTCCCTCACACCCTCCCTTCCTCTCTCCAACGGTGTCCCTCTCTCACCCCTGTCTCTCCCCTCAGTCACCCTGTGAGACCCTGCTATGAATAATGTATCATTAAGGGACGTGATTAGTTCAACATATGTGTGGACAGGGTGTTGGGGGCCTGGTGGTGCTGGCCCCTGGCCTCACTACCAGACAAACGTCTGTCTGCTGTCACACACACACACACACACACACACACACACACACACACACACACACACACACACACACACACACACACACACACACACACACACACACACACACCTGACAGAGTCACAGACCAGACCCTGTGCAACTGTGTCTAGTTCTCTTTCACTCTTTTTCTCTGTCTGTCTCTCTCTCTCACACTCAATCAGACACTCACTCACTCACACACACATACAAGTACATGGAGGCCTCTCTGATGTAGTTACTGTGATAAAAGGTTGACTTAAAAGGGTTCATTTTGTTTCATGTGTCGGTGTGTTTGTGTATTGGCTCACTGGTGAGTTAGTTACTGTGATAAAAGGTTGATTTAAAAGGGTTCACTTTGTTTCATGTGTCTGTGTGTTTGTGTATTGGCTCACTGGTGAGGTCTTGATTTAGCTCTGTTTCTGAGGAAAACTGAAGGTTTATTTTTAGACATGTTATGAATTAATCAGTAGAGGATGGTTAACCTCACCATTACACCATAGGTCAATATTGACACTGATACAGTGGCTTGTACGATTCCTCTGTATTCATAAATATAGTCGATGTATCCTAGTAATGTCTCTCTGCTCTCTCTCTCTCTCTCTCTCTCTCTCTCTCTCTCTCTCTCTCTGTCTCTCTCTCTGTCTCTTTCTCTGTCTCTCTCTCTCTCACATTCTCTCTTAGTCTCTCTCTCTGTCTCTCTGTCTCTCTCTTTCTCACATTCTCTCTCAGTCTCTCTCTCTCTGTCTCTCTCTTTCTCCCTAGGTTATCTAATTTGGATGATGGCTCAGTTAGTAAATGTTTTTCATTTTACTTTGTTCAATACAATCTTAAGAAAAGAGAGGGCAATTAGAT
Organism: Oncorhynchus mykiss; assembly: GCF_013265735.2. Classification (NCBI taxonomy): domain Eukaryota; kingdom Metazoa; phylum Chordata; class Actinopteri; order Salmoniformes; family Salmonidae; genus Oncorhynchus; species Oncorhynchus mykiss. The sequence goes on along the minus strand of NC_048567.1, from coordinate 64,046,382 downwards.
GTTCTCACAAACACCATCCCAGTCTAGGGAGAGGAGGGGAGGTGAGGAGGATTTGAACAGCATCCAGCCCCTAGCCTGTCTGTTTTGTCTGCGTGATAGCAGTCTGATTGCATTGTCGGAGAGGGGTGATGTTTTACAGAAGGAATCTATTATAGTATCGATCGTTATATCACTCTTTCTCTCTTCTCTTTTCTCTCCCGGATATAGAGAGAGGGATGACGTAATGTTCTGTGATGGGTGGAGGAGGAATAGAGGAATAGAAGGATAGGACAGGAGCGTGGTGTGATGGAGAGCATGGGGGGAGGAAACACACAAACACACACACACATACACACTGGGGAGATATGCTAGAGAGCTATGGGAGGTTTGGCCTTAGAGTCTGATCTATAGTGGTGTTATAGGAGAATGGACAGGGAAGGAATCAGTGGAAGGATTTATATAGAACACTGCCAGAAAGGTGTGTGTTTCTTTGTGTGTGTGTGTGTGTGTGTGTGTGTGTGTGTGTGTGTGTGTGTGTGTGTGTGTGTTTGCGTTTCTCCTCTGATCCTCTCCTCTCTGTGTTCCTCTTCTCTCTGTCATTCTCTCCCTACCAGTCACGCCTGCTAATTGGCTGATCTGTCAGAGGACCTGGATGTGTTCTTACTGCCCATCTCATTTATTCTCTGCTTCAATCTGCTTCATTCAAACGTTTATAAAACAACTTTATGTTTGGAGATGATGAGCCATTTCACACAAACTACCTCATCTGTGATGCTGTGTGTATTTCTTTCTCCATCCTCACTGATGTGTGAGTGAGTGTGTTCCCATTCCAGTTTGGTGCAGCTTTATACCAATAGGTATTTTTATTCAACACTGTGGACGTGGGAGCCACTGACAGCTTCAGCCACAGACACATCACAAAACGACTGAAGCAGAAGCTCTAACTACTGACGCAGCTAAAAAGAAAAGTTCTGATGAAATGAAACTTATGATTCTTGCAGAATGATTTGTTTCTTGCAGAATACTAGCCAATGAAAGTTGGATATGTGATTCTATGCTAGTATCAAGTATCAAATGAAATTAAATCAAATGTATTTATATAGCCTTTTGTACATCAGCTGATATCTCAAAGTGCTGTACAGAAACCCAGCCTAAAACCCCAAACAGCAAGCAATGCAGGTGTAGAAGCACGGTGGCTAGGAAAAACTCCCTAGAAAGGCCAAACACCTAGGAAGAAACCTAGAGAGGAACCAGGCTATGTGGGGTGGCCACTCCTCTTCTGGCTGTGCCAGGTGGAGATTATAACAGAACATGGCCAAGATGTTCAAATGTTCATAAATGACCAGCATGGTCAAATAATAATAATCACAGGCAGAACAGTTGAAACTGGAGCAGCAGCACGGCCAGGTGGACTGGGGACAGCAAGGAGTCATCATGCCAGGTAGTCCTGAGGCATGGTCCTAGGGCTCAGGTCCTCCGAGAGAGAGAAAGAAAGAGAGAAAGAGAATTAGAGAGAGCATACTTAAATTCACTCTGGACACCGGATAGGACAGGAGAAGTACTCCAGATATAACAAACTGACCCTAGCCCCCCGACACATAAACTGCTGCAGCATAAATACTGGAGTCTGAGACAGGAGGGGTCAGGAGACACTGTGGCCCCATCCGATGACACCCCCGGACAGGGCCAAACAGGAAGTATATACCCCCACCCACTTTGCCAAAGCACAGCCCCCACACCACTAGAGGGATATCTTCAACCACCAACTTACCATCCTGAGACAAGGCCGAGGATAGCCCACAAAGATCTCTGCCACGGCACAACCCAAGGGGGGGGCGCCAACCCAGACAGGAAGATCACATCAGTGACTCAACCCACTCAAGTGACGCACCCCTCCTAGGGACAGTATGAAAGAGCCCTAGTAAGCCATCTCTCTGATTTGGTCCTGCCGTACGTACATACACGTACGCTACGGTCACAAGACGCAGGCCTCCTAATTGTCCCTAGAATTTCTAAGCAAACAGCTGGAGGCAGGGCTTTCTCCTATAGAGCTCCATTTTTATGGAATGGCAATAGGGTTAGAGGCAGCGAATCCCAGTGGAAAGAGGGGAACCGGCCAGGCAGAGACAGCAAGGGTGGTTCGTTGCTCCAGAGCCTTTCTGTTCACCTTCACATTCCTGGGCCAGACTACACTCAATCATATGACCCACTGAAGAGATGAGTCTTCAGTAAAGACTTAAAGGTTGAGACCGAATTTGCGTCTCTCACATGGGTAGGCAGACCATTCCATAAAAATGGAGCTCTATAGGAGAAAGCCCTGCCTCCAGCTGTTTGCTTAGAAATTCTAGGGACAATTAGGAGGCCTGCGTCTTGTGACCGTAGCGTACGTGTATGTATGTACGGCAGGACCAAATCAGAGAGATAGGTAGGAGCAAGCCCATTTAATGCTTTGTAGGTTAGCATTAAAACCTTGAAATCAGCCCTTGCCTTGACAGGAAGCCAGTGTAGGGAGGCTAGCACTGGAGTAATATGATCACATTTTTTGGTTCTAGTCAGGATTCTAGCAGCCATATTTAGCACTAACTGAAGTTTTTTTAGTGCTTTATCTGGGTGGCCAGAAGGTAGAGCATTGCAGTAGTCTAACCTAGAAATGACAAAAGCATGGATTAATTTATCTGCATCATTTTTGGACAGAAAGTTTCGGATTTTTGCAATGTTACGTAGATGGAAAAAGCTGTCCTTGAAACAGTCTTGATATGTTCTTGAAAAGAGAGATCAGGGTCCAGAGTAACGCCGAGGTCCTTCACAGTTTTATTTGAGACGACTGTACAACCATTAAAATTAATTGTCAGATTCAACAGAAGATCGCTTTGTTTCTTGGGACCTAGAACAAGCATCTCGGTTTTGTCCGAGTTTAAAAGTAGAACGTTTGCAGCCATCCACTTCCTTATGTCTGAAACACATGCTTCTAGCGAGGGCAATTTTGGGGCTTCACCATGTTTCATTGAAATGTACAGCTGTGTGTCATCCGCATAGCAGTTAAAGTTAACATTATGTTTTCGAATGACATCCCCAAGAGGTAAAATATATAGTGAAAACAATAGTGGTCCTAAAACGGAACCTTGAGGAACACCGAAATGTACAGTTGATTTGTCAGAGGACAAACCATTCACAGAGACAAACTGATATCTTTCCGACAGATAAGATCTAAACCAGGCCAGAACTTGTCCGTGTAGACCAATTTGGGTTTCCAATCTCTCCAAAAGAATGTGGTGATCGATGGTATCAAAAGCAGCACTAAGGTCTAGGAGCACGAGGACAGATGCAGAGCCTCGGTCTGATGTCATTAAAAGGTAATTTACCACCTTTACAAGTGCAGTCTCAGTGCTATGATGGGGTCTAAAACCAGACTGAAGCATTTTGTATACATAGTTTGTTTTCAGTAAGGCAGCGCAACAGCCTTTTCTAAACTTTTTGAGAGGAATGGAAGATTCGATATAGGCCGATAGTTTTTTATGTTTTCTGGGTCAAGGTTTGGCTTTTTCAAGAGAGGCTTTATTACTGCCACTTTTAGTGAGTTTGGTACACATCCGGTGGATAGAGAGCCGTTTATTATGTTCAACATAGAAGGGCCAAGCACAGGAAGCCGCTCTTTCAGTAGTTTAGTTGGAATAGGGTCCAGTATGCAGCTTGAAGGTTTAGAGGCCATGATTATTTTCATCATTGTGTCAAGAGATATAGTACTAAAACACTTGAGTCTCTCTTGATCCTAGGTCCTGGCAGAGTTGTGCAGACTCAGGACAACTGAGCTTTGAAGGAATATGCAGATTTAAAGAGGAGTAATTTGCTTTCATGATGTTTTCCTCAAAGAAGTTCATGAATTTATTACTGCTGAAGTGAAAACCACCCTCTCTTGTGGAATGCTGCTTTTTAGTTAGCTTTGCGACAGTATAAAAAAGGAATTTCGGATTGTTCTTATTTTTCTCAATTAAGTTGGAAAAATAGGATGATCGAGCATCAGTAAGGGCTCTTCGATGCTGCACGGTACTGTCTTTCCAAGCTAGTCGGAAGACTTCCTGTTTGGTGTGGCTCAATTTCCGTTCCAACTTTCTGGAAGCTTGCTTCAAGAGCTCGGGTATTTTCTGTGTACCAGGGAGCTAGTTTCTTATGAGAAATGTTTTTAGTTTTTAGGGGTGCAACTGCATTTAGGGTATTGCGCAAGGTTAAATTGAGTTCCTCAGTTAGGTGGTTAACTGATTTCTGTCCTCTGGCGTCCTTGGGTAGACAGAGGGGGTCAAGAGGGAATCAAGCGTTGATCTTCAGCGATCCTCACTACTGTGTGTTTAGCTCTGCAGTTGAAGCTCATTCCTGCACTACCTCTCCAATCTGAGGGGATCCCAGCCCATCCCATGCCATCCCATTTCATCCTATCCCACCCTATCCCACCCCATCCCTGTCATCCCACTTCATCCTATCCCACCCCATCCCATGCCATCCCATTTCATCCTATCCCACCCCATCCCACCCCACCCCTGCCATCCCACTTCATCCTATCCCACCCCATCCCTGTCATCCCACTTCATCCTATCCCACCCCATCCCACCCCATCCCTGCCATCCCACTTCATCCTATCCCACCCCATCCCTGCCATCCCACTTCATCCTATCCCACCCCATCCCTGCCATCCCACTTCATCCTATCCCATCCCATCCCTGCCATCCCACTTCATCCTATCCCACCCCATCCCTGCCATCCCACTTCATCCTATCCAACCCCATCCCTGCCATCCCACTTCATCCTATCCCACCCCATCCCTGCCATCCCACTTCATCCTATCCCACCCCATCCCTGCCATCCTAGTTCATCCTATCCCATCCCACCCCATCCCTGCCATCCCACTTCATCCTATCCCATCCCATCCCTGCCATCGTACTTCATCCTATCCCACCCCATCCCTGCCATCGTACTTCATCCTATCCCATCCAACCCCATCCCTGCCATCCTACTTCATCTTATCCCACCCCATACCTGCCATCCTACCTCATCCTATCCCATCCCACCCCATCCCTGCCATCCTACTTCATCCTATCCCATCCCACCCCATCCCTGCCATCCTACTTCATCCTATCCCATCCCACCCCATCCCTGCCATCCCACTTCATCCTATCCCACCCCATCCCTGCCATCCTACTTCATCCTATCCCACCCCACCCCATCCCTGCCATCCTACTTCATCCTATCCCATCCCACCCCATCCAACCCCATCCCTGCCATCCTACTTCATCCTATCCCATCCCACCCCATCCAACCCCATCCCATGCCATCCTACTTCATCCTATCCCACCCCATCCCTGCCATCCCACTTCATCCTATCCCATCCCACCCCATCCAACCCCATCCCTGCAATCCTACTTCATCCTATCCCATCCCACCCCATCCCACTTCATCCTATCCCATCCTACCCCATCCAACCCCATCCCTGCCATCCTACTTCATCCTATCCCATCCCATCCCACCCATTCCTGCCATCCTACTTCATCCTATCCCACCCCATCCCACCCCATTCCTGCCATCCTACTTCATCCTATCCCACCCCATCCCACCCCATCCCTGCCATCCTACTTCATCCTATCCCATCCCATCCCACCCATCCCTGCCATCCCACTTCATCCTATCCCATCCCTGCCATCCTACTTCATCCTATCCCATCCCATCCCTGCCATCCTACTTCATCCTATCCCATCCCATCCCTGCCATGCTACTTCATCCTATCCCATCCCATCCCTGCCATCCTACTTCCTCCTATCCCATCCCATCCCTGCCATCCTACTTCCTCCTATCCCATCCCACCCCATCCAACCCCATCCCTGCCATCCTACTTCATCCTATCCCATCCCACTTCATCCCACCCCATCCCATGCCATTCTATTTCATCCTATCCCCACCCCATGACATCCCACCTCATCCTATCCCATCCCACCCCACCCCAGCTCCTCTGTTATCAGTAGAGAACAGAGCAGGAATAATCAGACAGAGAACAGAGCAGGCCTTGTTAATCAGAGCACTCCATGGCTTCACAATACTGTGTGTGTCAGTGACTTCTGGACGAGGAGTCCTATAGAAGGCCTGAACCACATGGCTATCACCAAGTGTGTTGTCATTGGTGGAACAGGGCAGGGCAACTAGTATGAGGTTTAATGAAGCTGACATCTAGCTAATTAACAACTTTCTCTGCTCTGTCATCAACAAGCCTTTCTGGGGGAGAGGAAGCAGGCCAGGTAAATTGTCTGAGAGTTTCCATTTTGTTCTGGCTGTGTGTGTAACTGTGTGTGTATGGCTGTGTGTGTAACATGTGTTTGTGTGTGCGTGTGTGTGTGTGTGCGTGTGAGTGCTTGCTCTGCGTGGTGCTGTCATTCTATGGTAATGACTTCTGAATGACTTCAACCCCTATTACCCCCCCTCTCTCCATCCCTCACTCTCTCTGCTCCCCCACCCCTCTATCTCTCTCTCTTCTTCAAGGCCTTCCCTGCCAACCAGCCATGTAAAATCTCTCTTATCCCCTCCTCCTCTCCCCCTCTGTCCTCTGTGCTCCTGAAAGTATTCTTATGACAGAGTATGATAGGATGGCCTCTCACTGAGGGGCATTTAGTAGCGACAAGCCAAATTGCACACCACACCAGTGTCCAGCTGTGTGTGTGGGGGGGTGGGTGTGTCTGTGGGAGATTGTGAGAGAGTGTGTGTTTGTGCGTGCGTGCATGCGTGCGTGTGTGTGTGTGTGTGTGTGTGTGTGTGTGTGTGTGTGTGTGTGTGTGTGTGTGTGAGTGTGTGTGTGTGTGTGTGTGTGTGTGTGTGTGTGTGTGTGTGTGTGTGTGTGTGTGTGTGTGTGTGTGTGTGTGTGTGTGTGTGTGTGTGTGTGTCCAGCTGTGATGGTGACAGCTGTAATTTGGGAACTGGCGGTCAACATGATTAAATAGCCACAGGAAGCCTTCATACACCCAGTTCAGCTGGCAGGACAGGGCTCTACTGACACACACACATTCATATTAGGCTAAATCTGAATTCATTCCAACACCACCATTCGCTGTTATCACAGCCTATAAAAACAACGTATTAAAGTGGAATGAATAATATTAAAGGATTTGGAAATGTAACACCCATTAGCTCCTTTCCCCATAAGCGGTAATTGATATTTGAGGGCTGTTTTGTGCAGAGCCTTTCTGAAATGAACTTTACAGCGTAGTGAAAAGAGCTGAGGCGGAGGAAATAGAATTGGCTGTGTGTTGATGCATGAGAGAGTGGGATTACCCAGACACGTAATGGACCAGTTATTAAACACTATTACACTCCATAGATCAGAGCTGCCGCTCAGGCATACACACCATATACTGTACTGCAGGGTTGGTGTATAAACTTGCGTTCGTTAGTGCATGTGTGTTTTTGTCAGAAACAGCACAGAAGCTACTGAAAGCCAAGGCCCAGGAAGGGAAGTTGAATTGACATGAATGTAAATGCACGTAGCCATAAATATGACGATCCCACATGAACTCTCTCTTCATTACATGATGTGTTAAGGAGTTCCATCTAAACCATGCTTTATATGTACTTTTTATCCCTGACATTTTCTATATTCATCGACTTCTTAAGTTAATTATATTCTCTTTCTAAGACAAGCTTGACATGGCAAAATATGACTTTTAAGTCTGCGTGTGTGTGTTTCAAGTTTTAATGTCACATGCACAAGTACAGTGAAATGCCTTTCTTGCTAGCTCTAACCCCAATAATGCAGTAATCAATAACAATGTAATACTAAAAATAATAAGGTAAAACAAAAACACACAAGAAAACACGATAAAGTAAGTAAGAATACTATATTCAGGTCAGTCAGTTCCAGTACCATATGTATACTGTGCAGGGATACTGGAGTGATACTGTATGTATAGGGGTAAGGTGACAAGGCCTGAGGATATATGATAAAGAGGACATTTCCCCAGAAAGTATGATCTTTGTCCCCATGTACAGTTGCAAACCGTAGTCTGGCTTTTTTTATGGCAGTTTTGGAGCAGTGGCTTCTTCCTTGCTGAGCGGCCTTTTAGGTTATTTCAATATAGGACTTGTTTTACTGTGGATATAGATACTTTTGTACCTGTTTCCTCCAGCATCTTCACAAGGTCCTTTGCTGTTGTTCTGGGATTGATTTGCACTTTTCACACCAAAGTACGTTCATCTCTAGGAGACAGAACGCGTCTCCTTCCTGAGCGGTATGACGGCTGTGTGGTGCAATGGTGTTTATACTTGCGTACTATTGTTTGTACAGATGAACGTGGTACCTTCAGGCATTTGGAAATTGCTCCCAAGAATGAACCAGACTTGTGGAGGTCTACAATATTTTTTCTGAGGTCTTGGCTGATTTCTTTTGATTTTCCCATGATGTCAAGCAAAGAGGCACTGAGTTTGAAGGTAGGCCTTGAAATGCATCCACATGTACACCTCCAGTTGACTCAAATAATGTAAATTAGCCTATCAGAAGCTTCTAAAGCCATGACATTATTTCCTGGAATTTTCCAAGCTGTTTAAAGGCACAGTCAACTTAGTGTATGTAAACTTCTGACCCACTGACCCAAAAATGACTTGTGTCATGCACAAAGTAGATGTCATAACCGACTTGCCAAAACTATTGTTTGTTAACAAGAAATTTGTGGAGTGGTTGAAAAACTAGTTTTAATGACTCCAATCTAAGTGTATGTAAACTTTCGACTTCAACTGTATATCGACCTTCTCAGGACCTTTTCAAACATCCAAAAATCAAAGTCTATTTTGAGTTACCATACTGGATGGCTGTCCTATGTACCAGCTCTGTGGATGAGCAGGACAGACTGGGTTAGCAGGGGGAAGTCAAAAACTCCCATTGACTGACTGGCTGACTGACTTGGGTGGCTGGGTGGGAGAGTTGATGTCTTCATGTGTCAATAGCTCATTGTCACAAACATGACTCAACACTCTAAAGTGCTGATTTCACTCACTATTTACCCATGTCTTTCACTCTGTCTTTCTCTTTCTTTAGTGTTTGCTCATCTTTCTTTATTCTTTGTTTCTTCATACGGCTTCAAACATTTGAGTTCCTCTCCACCTAGATGTGTTATTCAGCTCTGGTGAGACTGAGAGGTGTCTATTACACACACTGGTAGAGTAGAGCTGTGAACACACCGGTAGAGTAGAGCTGTGAACACACCGGTAGAGCTGTGACCACACCAGTAGAGTAGAGCTGTGAACACACCAGTGAACACAACAGTAGAGTAGAGCTGTGACCACACCAGTAGAGTAGAGCTGTGAACACACCGGTAGAGCTGTGACCACACCAGTAGAGTAGAGCTGTGAACACACCAGTAAATTAGAGCTGTGAACACACCGGTGGATAGAGCTGTGAACACACCAGTAAAGTAGAACTGTGACCACACCAGTAAAGTAGAGCTGTGAACACACCAGTAAAGTAGAGCTGTGACCACACCAGTAAAGTAGAGCTGTTAACACACCGGTAGAGTAGAGCTGTGACCAAACCGGTAGATTAGAGCTGTAGACACAACAGTAAAGTAGAGCTGTGAACACACCGGTAGAGTAGAGCTGTGACCACACCAGTAAAGTAGAGCTGTGACCACACCAGTAAAGTAGAGCTGTGATCACACCAGTAAAGTAGAGCAGTAACCAGTAAAGTATAGCTGTGACCACACCAGTAAAGTAGAGCTGTGAACACACCAGTAAAGTAGAGCTGTGACCACACCAGTAAAGTAGAGCTGTGAACACACCGGTAGAGTAGAGCTGTGACCACACCGGTAGAGTAGAGCTGTAGACACAACAGTAAAGTAGAGCTGTGTACACACCAGTAGAGTAGAGCTGTGAACACAACAGTAAAGTAGAGCTGTGTACACACCAGTAGAGTAGAGCTGTGAACACACCAGTAAAGTAGAGCTGTGAACACACCAGTAAAGTAGAGCTGTGACCACACCAGTAAAGTAGAGCTGTGAACACACCGGTAGAGTAGAGCTGTGACCACACCGGTAGAGTAGAGCTGTAGACACAACAGTAAAGTAGAGCTGTGTACACACCAGTAGAGTAGAGCTGTGAACACACCAGTAAAGTAGAGCTGTGAACACACCGGTAGACTAGAGCTGTGAACAAACCGGTAGAGCAGAGCTGTGTCCACACCAGTAGAGTAGAGCTGTGAACACACCGGTAAAGTAGAGCTGTGACCACACCAGTAAAGTAGAGCAGTAACCAGTAAAGTATAGCTGTGACCACACCAGTAAAGTAGAGCTGTGAACACACCAGTAAAGTAGAGCTGTGACCACACCAGTAAAGTAGAGCTGTGAACACACCGGTAGAGTAGAGCTGTGACCACACCAGTAAAGTAGAGCTGTGACCACACCAGTAAAGTAGAGCTGTGAACACACCGGTAGAGTAGAGCTGTGACCACACCAGTAAAGTAGAGCTGTGACCACACCAGTAAAGTAGAGCTGTGAACACACCAGTAGAGTAGAGCTGTGACCACACCAGTAAAGTAGAGCTGTGAACACACCGGTAGAGTAGAGCTGTGACCACACCGGTAGAGTAGAGCTGTAGACACAACAGTAAAGTAGAGCTGTGTACACACCAGTAGAGTAGAGCTGTGAACACACCGGTAAGAGTAGAGCTGTGAACACACCAGTAAAGTAGAGCTGTGAACACACCGGTAGACTAGAGCTGTGAACAAACCGGTAGAGTAGAGCTGTGAAGACACTGGTAGAGTAGAACTGTGAACACACCGGTAGAGTAGAACTGTGAACACACTGGTAGAGTTGAGCTTTAAACACACCAATAGAGTAGAGCTGTGAATGTTGACACTCCATCTCCCCCTCAGAATAATAAACATTTACCACATTCATATTCATGAGTTGTCTTTATTAATGACTCGTCCTCATTTACAGTGTACATCTATTTTCCCTCCACCTCTTTTTATGTAGAATTCCATCCATCTCTCTATTTCTCTGAGGGAGCATTTTTCACAAGCACTTTCACAGGCCCATCTTTCATACTGTAGCCCAGTGAGTCACATATTGATTGTGTGATTGTGAGTGAATGACTGCATGGAGACTGTTATCACAGCACACAGCATGACTGAGTATGTTTAATATGAAATACTGTCTGTCTGTCTGTTTGTCCATCCGTCTGTGTGTCTACTGAGGAACTACGTTTGATTTAAATATTCGTTGGTCACAGTTATAAACTTTTTTCCCAACTTCCCATCATTACTGGGGCTAAACAGGATTCAATAAAACGTATTACCATTTACCATTTAATTGCCTGCATTCAGGATAAATGTGCAATTATATACTTTAAATAGCAGAAGGAGGGAGCTGGGTTGTCGCTTAAAGGAACAATTATTTTTTGTGCATCTCTGAGCGATGTTCTATCGATTCCGGGGTCATTTCATGTTTTCATGTGTATCTGAGCTATTGCCCTTCAAGCAGGCAGAAATTTGTCCGGTATGGCGTAGCTGTGGCGGTCATGACATTTTGTCAGCCGGTGATTGTCAAGAAAATACAGTGCATTCGGAAAGTATTCAGACTCCTTCAAATTGATTGGATATGATTTGGAAAGGCAAACACCTGTCTATATAAGGTCCCACAGTTGACAGTGCATGTATGAGCAAAACCAAGCCATGAGGTCAAAAGAACTGTCCGTAGAACTCTGAGACAGGATTATGTCGAGGCACAGATCTGGGAAGAGTACCAACACATTTCTACAGCATTGAAGGTCCCCAAGAGCACAGTGGTCACTCTGAAAGAGCTCCAGAGAACCTTCCAGTAGGACAATCATCTTTGCAGCACTTTACCAATCGGGCCTTTATGGTAGAGTGGCCTGACGGAAGCCACTCCTCAGTAAAAGGCACATGACAGCCCGCTTGAAGTTTGCCAAAAGGCACATAAAAGACTCTCAGACCATGAGAAACAAGATTCTCTGGTTTGATGAAACCAAGATTGGTTCAGGCTCTTTGGCCTGAATGACAAGCGTCACGTCTGGAGGGAACCTGGCACAATCCTTACGGTGAACCATGGTGGTGGCAGCATCATGCTGTGGGGGTGTTTTTCAGCTGCAGGGACTGGTAGACTAGTCAGGATCAAGGGAAGGAACGGAGCAAAGTACAGAAAGATCCTTGATGAAAGCGCTCAGGACCCCAGACTGAGGTGAAGGTTCACCTTACAACAGGACAACAACCCTAATACACAGCCAAGACAACGCAGGAGTTGCTTCGGGACAAGTCTCTGAATGTCCTTGACTGGCTCAGCCAAAGCCCGGAACTGAACCCAATCGAACATCTCTGGAGAGAAAATACCTGAGCAGTGACGCTCCCCATGCATCCTGGCAGAGCTTGAGAGGATCCGCAGAGAAGAAGGAGAGAAACTCCCCCAATACAGGTGTGCCAAGCTTGTAGCGTCATACCCAAGAAGACTTGAGGCTGTAATCACTGCCAAAGATGCTTCAACAAAGTACTGAGTTGAAGCATCTGCAAACATCTGCAAACATTTCTAAAAAGCTGTTTTTGCTTTGTCAATATGGGGTATTTTGTGCAGCTCGATTATGGAAAGTAAAGGCAGTAACTTAACAAAATGTGGAAAACGTCAGGAGGTCTGAATACTTTCTGAATGCACTGTATAGGCTTAATTTAGAGTTATTTATGTAACTTTTGTTGTGATACAAACGTCGGGCTATATGTTTAGGTTTTTAATACATTGTAAGGCTGCATGATGCAAATCTAATGATGATTTGAAAAAAGTTGCATGAAAGGCATGAGGACGGCTTTGTTTTTTGCGCAGGCTATACCCAATTCATCAGTCTCTCATTCAAAATTTGACAATTTGACAATTGCCTCACATTTCCAGGGGGCATCCCCTTTGTGTGGCCATTATGCACCCTAAAAAAAATTATGCCTTTTGCGCCCAGTGGCAGAGTTGCCCTTGGGCTGAATATACAGTAATTATCATAATTCACTTCTCCCGGCTGCATGCTCCGAAGCACCTCTTACTCACATGGCTCTCCATCACCATCACCTGATCAGGTCTTTCTCACAGCCTACAAGTGAAGACATACACATTGGGATGCAACTGTGCGTGTCCTTATCCAATTCCAAGGTGCATATTGAAGATATTGGAAGAACTGTCCACATTTACTTTTCATCAGCCAACAAGATGAGTAGGCCTAACGAACAGCAAAACACTAGCCTATGTCAATCTACTATTCCCCATAGTACAAAAGTTGAACTATTCTATTCTGTGAAAGAAATACATTTTCCAAACGTAGTCTGCAACAGTTGTGGGATGCGATCCCAAAATTAATACAACCACTAGCATCCCCAAAATGTTTTAAGGAATGAGGTTGATGCAACAGATCAGAGCGTTTAGCTTAAAATGTTGATAAACAATTAGGATATTTCTTCACATTATACGTGCAGCAATGCGCACACGGCAGTAGGCTATAAGCTTGAACGTTGCATTAGCAGGAAAACACCATTCTCAAAAGTGACCGCAAATGCGATTATGAATGTAATGCTTTTATTATGAAGGTGCATTTTTTGGGTGAAAAATATCTTCCCTAAACTTGAAACTCACAAGCTGCGTATGTTTGCCAGTTAGGCTCTACACCCTTTGTAAAGTGGATTAATGTGCTTAAATTTAAGAAGTTACTTGGTCACTTTACAAAACCTTATCAAAACATATAGGCCTATGGGCTAGGCCACATGATGTGTGCGACTAAGATTTGAAAATAAAATATATATATATATTTTTTTAAATAGAAAGGTGATGGGATCCTCCTCTTTTAAATAGAGGCCATCACTCTGTTTTCCCACGCAATTGCGTAACCTATAGAAATGTTGCGCAACATGAGCTCATGGGCTCTCATGAAGTATTTGATTTGATTTTCGATTACATTTGCATTGATGTCAGAGTGATTAGAGGGATGATAGAGTGCTGAGTACCAGGCAGTTAGTAAGTTTGGTAGGCTACTAATCAGCAGCATCAGAGCTTTGAGAAGCCTAATTACCGTAACTAAATGGTCACGTGGAATTTGACTGCCATCATGACTCGTGACCTCCAGTGTGGGGGTAATACGGTCACCGTAACAGCCCTAATTGTAATAATGCCGCTCTCACTACTTTGGAAGTTAATAGAAATACGACTTTTAAATTGCAAAAACATCTATCATACATGTCAGATTTCAATATTGGCCGATGTCATAACATGAGAGGTTGTCTTCTCTCCAATTAGCAATTGATCATATTTTTGCGATATTCCTACCTCGAGAAATGTGTAATTTAACAGAGGGACCACCACATTTCTCTTATTTGTTTGCCTCTTCAGTCCAGGGTGCATTGCATGTCGTATGGCTGTTGCGAATGTCACACTTGGCGAGGCACATCAATCTGCAGGTTGAACATGGTCAGATTGTAGACTCTTAAATTTATAGTGCAGTGTGATTTTACAGCTAACTAGCTACATCACATCATGATATTGACTTTGGTATTATTGTGTGTAGCTACGTTAGCTATTTGCTATTTAGCTAGCCAGAGCATTGCATTGTGGGTTTTGTAGTAGACTTGAGCTGCAACAGATTTCCACAATGATTTTCACATGGTGCTAGCAACCTTATTATAACAACAAAATAAAACTATTGTTCTCTTAACACTGTAAATTATAGTGATTACTGATTTTGGGTGCATTTTCCCTTTAAGTTAGTTGCTAATGAACGTGTTGCCTGAGAATGAAATGGCTTTGGCAGAGTGTGCAGGGGCGGGCGGCGGTACAAGCTGTTTGTGTACGGGCCCAACCAAGGGCTGCTGTATAATTGCTTCAGCATGGTGTGTTTTGGCACCAGGAAGACCACTCCAGTTTACCTGACCCACCAACCATTCATTTCAATGTGCTGCATGCAGATGGGAATTCAAATGGACTTTTCAGCATGGTGTGGCTGGGGGAGGGTGGAGGTGAGGGGGGAGTTTAATGAGAATTGACTAGAACCTGGACTAATCCTGGCAGTAATGTGTTTATTTTGGTTAACATGTGTATTCAGGTATGACCTGGTGCACTGTAATAACCAAGCTAAGCTGAGGAATAGGAAAATAACTAGGTCTCTGTATTTCAGTATGAGTATATGCTGCTGATGCTGAGTGTTTGTGGTGTGTTTCTAATCAGATCAGATCATTTATAAGACGATATGGCTCTCATTCTCCTATAATTACTACTGCCTGCTGCCTGCTAGTCTTATGAACCAGCATTTTATCATCCAACTTGATTACAATTCAAACCAACTTCCTCCCAGCTAAGCACCTTTGACTCTTTTCTGAATACGACAGTGTTATTTTGGACATACAGTGCCTTGCGAAAGTATTCGGCCCCCTTGAACTTTGCGACCTTTTGCCACATTTCAGGCTTCAAACATAAAGATATAAAACTGTATTTTTTTGTGAAGAATCAACAACAAGTGGGACACAATCATGAAGTGGAACGACATTTATTGGATATTTCAAACTTTTTTAACAAATCAAAACCTGAAAAATTGGGCGTGCAAAATTATTCAGCCCCTTTACTTTCAGTGCAGCAAACTCTCTCCAGAAGTTCAGTGAGGATCTCTGAATGATCCAATGTTGACCTAAATGACTAATGATGATAAATACAATCCACCTGTGTGTAATCAAGTCTCCGTATAAATGCACCTGCACTGTGATAGTCTCAGAGGTCCGTTAAAAGCGCAGAGAGCATCATGAAGAACAAGGAACACACCAGGCAGGTCCGAGATACTGTTGTGAAGAAGTTTAAAGCCGGATTTGGATACAAAAAGATTTCCCAAGCTTTAAACATCCCAAGGAGCACTGTGCAAGCGATAATATTGAAATGGAAGGAGTATCAGACCACTGCAAATCTACCAAGACCTGGCCGTCCCTCTAAACTTTCAGCTCATACAAGGAGAAGACTGATCAGAGATGCAGCCAAGAGGCCCATGATCACTCTGGATGAACTGCAGAGATCTACAGCTGAGGTGGGAGACTCTGTCCATAGGACAACATCAGTCATATATTGCACAAATCTGGCCTTCATGGAAGAGTGGCAAGAAGAAAGAAAGATATCCATAAAAAGATATCCATATCTTAAAGATATCCATAAAAAGTGTTGTTTAAAGTTTGCCACAAGCCACCTGGGAGACACACCAAACATGTGGAAGAAGGTGCTCTGGTCAGATGAAACCAAAATTGAACTTTTTGGCAACAATGCAAAATGTTATGTTTGGCGTAAAAGCAACACAGCTGAACACACCATCCCCACTGTCAAACATGGTGGTGGCAGCATCATGGTTTGGGTCTGCTTTTCTTCAGCAGGGACAGGGAAGATGGTTAAAATTGATGGGAAGATGGATGGAGCCAAATACAGGACCATTCTGGAAGAAAACCTGATGGAGTCTGCAAAAGACCTGAGACTGGGACGGAGATTTGTCTTCCAACAAGACAATGATCCAAAACATAAAGCAAAATCTACAATGGAATGGTTCAAAAATAAACATATCCAGGTGTTAGAATGGCCAAGTCAAAGTCCAGACCTGAATCCAATCGAGAATCTGTGGAAAGAACTGAAAACTGCTGTTCACAAATGCTCTCCATCCAACCTCACTGAGCTCGAGCTGTTTTGCAAGGAGGAATGGGAAAAAATGTCGGTCTCTCGATGTGCAAAACTGATAGAGACATACCCCAAGCGACTTACAGCTGTAATCGCAGCAAAAGGTGGCGCTACAAAGTATTAACTTAAGGGGGCTGAATAATTTTGCACGCCCAATTTTTCCGTTTTTGATTTGTTAAAAAAGTTTGAAATATCCAATAAATGTCGTTCCACTTCATGATTGTGTCCCACTTGTTGTTGATTCTTCACAAAAAAATACAGTTTTATATCTTTATGTTTGAAGCCTGAAATGTGGCAAAAGGTCGCAAAGTTCAAGGGGGCCGAATACTTTCGCAAGGCACTGTATATGGAGCGTTTAGATCAGTAGTTTATTTCAGGAAATATGAGTGGTACACTTTCACAGAAGTTTAACAGATTTACATGTTATTCTCACTGACTGGTATTTCAAAGATTAACTCTCAAAATGCTAATGAGCAATTACTGTATCTTCACAGTAGATGTATCGATGTAATCATATAGCGCAGCCTTTGAGATATGTTGTAATTTTCCATTTGAGTGTTTGAACCCGTCATATCAGTAGAGAAGTGTTAATAAAAATCTGTGACAGTCTAGTGCTCTTGCACACTACAGCAATCACAGTCTCAATCACACACACACACACACACACACACACACACACACACACACACACACACACACACACACACACACACACACACACACACACACACACACTCACACACACACACTCACACTCACACTCACACTCACACTCACACACACACACACACACACACAGCCCACGTTCCTTTCCACATTTAGACTGCTAGGCTACTGTTGCTGGCTCTAAAAACATCAGTCTGCTACAGCGAGACTCACATCGCTCTGATCTCATGTTAATTCCTGTTCCTTTTCTCTTAACTAAAACAGTGCAGACATAAAGTGGGAGCAGGAACATAAAGAATGAGAGTTGGCTATGTTCTGAGGACAGACTAAATATCCCTGGCTGTATACTGTGTAACAACCTTTTAACAGTGTGTTTGAAGCTCTTAGAGATTGTCATGAAGGGGTTGTCAAAGCTTTGTTCCTCTTCTATTAGAATTCTGACAACAAATTGAGCTCTTCTCTCTCCTAATGGTCCCGTGTGTCCCTGAGAAACGTTCTAGAACAGCCTAGTGTTCCTTAGACAGCAGACAGCAGCCAGAGAAACTCACACCGCTGCGTTCGCAGTCACAAATGGTTTTTTGCATCTGCTGCTGAATGATGTGCTTTGGCAGTACAATCTATGGCTTGTACATCTACAGATGTGGTGCTCTTAGACATACATCTGATTAGTGGTATAAAAATATTAATATGATGTGGGAGTTCAAGTACAATAAAGTGTACAGAAGATCACAGTGTAAAGTGTCAGAGTGAGGGATCCTCTCCAGTGTTAAGGTCTGTCATGTTGTCATTATCTCCAGTGTTGTTTGTTGTGTTCTTCTGGCGTTGTTTATTTCAGAGAGATGTTTTTTATGCTAATGAGACCTCTAGCGAAGATCATTCAGTGTGATTTAACACTGTGTGTGTGTGTGTGTGTGTGTGTGTGTGTGTGAGTGCGTGCGTGCGTGTGTGTGTGCGTGTGTGTGTGCGTGTGTGTGTGTGTGTGCATGTGTTTATGTGTGGAGGGGGGGGGGGGGGGGGGGGGGGGCGTTAAAGGGGTATTAAAGCTCTCGTTGTACGTCCATCATGTGGAAGGGAAAGTTGGGTCGAAGCACAACAACAATCTTCATAACACCTTATTAAGTGTTCATTAACTTTGTTTGTGCCATTAGGAATCCAAGCACACTGCTGCATCCCATTCTTCTTCCTAGGAGGTAAATGACATCCAGGCTCCACATTAGATAATTAACCAGCAGATAATGAAGGCTTTAAGTGAGGGAGGGAGGGAGGGAGGGAGGGAGGGAGGGAGGGAGGGAGGGAGGGAGGGAGGGAGGGAGGGAGGGAGGGAGGCTGCTCTGTTCTGCAGCAGGTTAGGACTGCAGGAGGAGAGGGCTGCAGTAGGAGGCCTGAGAAGGACCGTTCACCATTCCTTATCTTGCACACACTTGAAATCATACACAAACACTGCACTATTGCACTTCAGGATTATATATTTGCACTGAACGCTGACCAAGAATGGTATTGAAAATCAAATCAAATCAAATTGTATTGGTCGCATACACGTGTTTAGCAGGTGTAGCAAAATGCTTGTGTTCCTAGCTCCAACAATGCAGTAATATCTAAGAATACACACAAATCTAAAAGTAAAATAATTGTATTAACAAATAAATAAATATTAGGACGAGCAATGTCGTAGTCCGGAGTATAAATATACACTACCAATCAAAAGTTTGGACACACCTACTCATTCAAGGGTTTTTCTTTATTCATAAAAATTATACATTGTAGAATAATAGTGAAGACATCAAAACTATGAAATAACACATATGGAATCATGTAGTAACCAAAAAAGTGTTCAACAAATCAAAATATATTTTAGATTTAAAAATCTTAAAAGTATCCACCCTTTGCCTTGATGACAGCTTTGCACACTCTTGGCATTCTCTCAACCAACTTCATGAGGAATGCTTTTCCAACAGTCTTGAAGGAGTCCCCACATATGCTGAGCACTTGTTGGCTGCTTTTCCATCACTCTGCGGTCCAACACCTCCCAAACCATCTCAGTTGGGTTGAGGTCGGGTCATTGTGGAGGCCAGGTAATCTGATGCAGCACCATCACTCTCCTTCTTGGTCAAATAGCCCTTACACAGCCTGGAGGTGTGTTGTGTTATTGTCCTGTTAAAAAAACGAATGATAGTCCCACTAAGAGCAAACTAGATGGGATGGCGTATCGCTGGAGAATGCTGTGGTAGACATGCTGCTTAAGTGTGCCTTGAATTCTAAATAAATCACTGACAGTGTCACCAGCAAAGCACCATCACACCTCCTCCTACATGCTTAATGGTGGGAACCACACATGCGGAGATAATCCGTTTACCTAATCTGCGTCTCACAAAGACACGGCGGTTGGATCCACTGGTCTAATGTCCTTTGCTTGTGTTTCTTGGCCCAAGTAAGTCTCTTCTTCTTATTGGTGTCCTTTACTAGTGGTTTCTTTGCAACAATTTGACCATGAAGGCCTGATTCTTGCAGTCTCCTCCGAACAGTTGATGTTGAGATGTGTCTGTTGCTTAAACTGTTAAGGTGCGTGAATGAGGACCCAAAAGCGAACTAACGTAAACAGGGCTTCTTTAATGACAAAACATACGTAGGCTCAGATGGACCGGCAGATTCCGACAGGACAGGACAAGGTTGCAGCAAACATGACGATAGTCTGGTTCAGGCATGAATAACACAAACAAGAATCCGACAAAGCCAGGAACAAAAACAGAGAGAGATATAGAGGACTAATCAGAGGGAAAAAGGGAACAGGTGGGAAAAGGGGTGACGAGGTAGTTAGGAGGAGACAAGGAACAGCTGGGGGAAAGAGGGGGAGAAAAGGTAACCTAATAACGACCAGCAGAGGGAGACAGGGTGAAGGGAAAGGACAGAAACAAGACACAACATGACAATACATGACAGTACCCCCCCACTCACCGAGCGCCTCCTGGCGCACTCGAGGAGGAAACCTGGCGGCAACGGAGGAAATCATCGATCAGCGCACGGTCCAGCACGTCCCGAGAGGGAACCCAACTCCTCTCCTCAGGACCGTACCCCTCCCAATCTACTAGGTACTGATTACCACGGCCCCGAGGACGCATGTCCAAAATCCTACGTACCCTGTAGATGGGTGCGCCCTCGACAAGGATGGGGGGGGGGGGGAAGACGAGCGGGGGCGCGAAGAACGGGCTTGACACAGGAGACATGGAAGACCGGGTGGACGCGACGAAGATAACGCGGAAGAAGAAGTCGAACTGCGACAGGATTAATGATCTGAGCAATACGGAACGGACCAATGAACCGCGGGGTCAACTTGCGAGAAGCGGTCTTAAGGGGAAGGTTCTGAGTGGAGAGCCAAACTCTCTGACCGCGACAATATCTAGGACTCTTAGTTCTACGCTTATTAGCAGCCCTCACAGTCTGCGCCCTATAACGGCAAAGTGCAGACCTGACCCTCTTCCAGGTGCACTCGCAACGTTGGACAAAAGCCTGAGCGGAGGGGACGCTGGACTCGGCGAACTGAGATGAGAACAGCGGAGGCTGGTACCCGAGGCTACTCTGAAAAGGAGATAGCCCGGTCGCAGACGAAGGAAGCGAGTTGTGGGCGTATTCTGCCCAGGGGAGCTGTTCTGACCAAGACGCAGGGTTGCGAAAAGAAAGACTGCGTAAGATGCGACCAATAGTCTGATTGGCCCGTTCTGCTTGACCGTTAGACTGGGGGTGAAAGCCGGAAGAGAGACTGACGGAAGCCCCAATCAAACGGCAAAACTCCCTCCAAAATTGAGACGTGAATTGCGGACCTCTGTCCGAAACGACGTCTGACGGAAGGCCATGAATTCTGAAAACATTCTCGATTATGATTTGTGCCGTCTCTTTAGCAGAAGGAAGCTTAGCAAGGGGAATAAAATGAGCCGCCTTAGAGAACCTGTCGACAACCGTAAGAATAACAGTCTTCCCCGCTGACGAAGGCAGTCCGGTGACAAAATCTAAGGCGATGTGAGACCACGGTCGAGAGGGAATGGGAAGCGGCCTGAGACGGCCGGCAGGAGGAGAGTTACCGGACTTAGTCTGCGCGCAGACCGAACAAGCAGCCACGAAGCGACGCGTGTCATGCTCCCGGGTGGGCCACCAAAAACGCTGGCGAATGGAAGCAAGCGTACCCCGAACGCCAGGATGGCCGGCTAACTTGGCAGAGTGAGCCCACTGAAGAACGGCCAGACAAGTAGGAACGGGGACGAAAAGAAGGTTCCTAGGACAAGCGCGCGGCGACGGAGTCTGAGTGAGTGCTTGCTTTACCTGCCTCTCAATTCCCCAGACAGTCAACCCGACAACACGCCCCTCAGGGAGAATCCCCTCGGGGTCAGTGGAGGCTACTGAAGAACTGAAGAGACGAGATAAAGCATCAGGCTTGGTGTTCTTAGAGCCCGGACGATAAGAAATCACGAACTCGAAACGAGCGAAAAACAGCGCCCAGCGCGCCTGACGCGCATTAAGTCGTTTGGCAGAACGGATGTACTCAAGGTTCCTATGGTCAGTCCAAACGACAAAAGGAACGGTCGCCCCCTCCAACCACTGTCGCCATTCGCCTAGGGCTAAGCGGATGGCGAGCAGTTCGCGGTTTCCCACATCATAGTTACGTTCCGACGGCGACAGGCGATGAGAAAAATATGCGCAAGGGTGGACCTTGTCGTCAGAGAGGGAGCGCTGAGAAAGAATGGCTCCCACGCCCACCTCTGACGCGTCAACCTCGACAACGAACTGTCTAGTGACGTCAGGTGTAACAAGGATAGGTGCGGATGTAAAACGATTCTTGAGGAGATCAAAAGCTCCCTGGGCGGAAACGGACCACTTAAAGCACGTCTTGACAGAAGTAAGGGCTGTGAGAGGAGCTGCCACCTGACCGAAATTACGGATGAAACGACGATAGAAGTTCGCGAAGCCGAGAAAGCGCTGCAGCTCGACGCGTGACTTAGGGATGGGCCAATCAATGACAGCTTGGACCTTAGCGGGATCCATCTTAATGCCTTCAGCGGAAATAACAGAACCGAGAAATGTGACGGAGGAGGCATGAAAAGAGCACTTCTCAGCCTTCACAAAAAGACAATTCTCTAAAAGGCGCTGGAGGACACGTCGAACGTGCTGAACATGAATCTGGAGTGACGGTGAAAAAATCAGGATATCGTCAAGGTAAACGAAAACAAAGATGTTCAGCATGTCTCTCAGGACATCATTGACTAATGCCTGAAAGACAGCTGGAGCGTTAGCGAGGCCGAAAGGAAGAACCCGGTATTCAAAGTGCCCTAACGGAGTGTTAAACGCCGTCTTCCACTCGTCCCCCTCCCTGATGCGCACGAGATGGTAAGCGTTACGAAGGTCCAACTTAGTGAAAAACCTGGCTCCCTGCAGGATCTCGAAGGCTGAAGACATAAGAGGAAGCGGATAACGATTCTTCACTGTTATGTCATTCAGCCCTCGATAATCTATGCAGGGGCGCAGGGACCCGTCCTTCTTCTTAACAAAAAAAAACCCCGCTCCGGCGGGAGAGGAGGAGGGGACTATGGTACCGGCGGCAAGCGCTACAGACAAATAATCTTTGAGAGCCTTACGTTCGGGAGCCGACAGAGAGTATAGTCTACCCCGGGGGGGAGTGGTTCCCGGAAGGAGATCAATACTACAATCATACGACCGGTGTGGAGGAAGAGAGGTGGCCTTGGACCGACTGAACACCGTGCGCAGATCGTGATATTCCTCCGGCACCCCTGTCAAATCACCAGGCTCCTCCTGTGAAGAAGAGACAGAGGAAACAGGAGGGATAGCAGACATTAAACATTTCACATGACAAGAGACGTTCCAGGAGAGGATAGAATTACTAGACCAATTAATGGAAGGATTATGACAAACTAGCCAGGGATGGCCCAAAACAACAGGTGTAAAAGGTGAACGAAAAATTAAAAAAGAAATGGTTTCGCTATGATTACCAGAAACAGTGAGGGTTAAAGGTAGCGTCTCACGCTGAATCCTGGGGAGAGGACTACCATCCAGGGCGAACAAGGCCGTGGACTCCCTTAACTGTCTGAGAGGAATGTCATGTTCCCGAGCCCAGGTCTCGTCCATAAAACAGCCCTCCGCCCCAGAGTCTATTAAGGCACTGCAGGAAGCTGACGAACCGGACCGACAAGGTAGTGCAGGATCTTGAAGGAGAGACAGGAGTAGTAGCGCTCACCAGTAGCCCTCCGTTTACTGATGAGCTCTGGCTTTTACTGGACATGAAGTGACAAAATGACCAGCAGAACCGCAATAGAGACAGAGGCGGTTGGTGATTCTCCGTTCCCTCTCCTTAGTCGAGATGCGGATACCTCCCAGCTGCATAGGCTCAGCACCCGAGCCGGCAGAGGAAGATGGTAGTGATGCGGAGAGGGGGGCAACGGAGAACGCGAGCTCCTTTCCACGAGCTCGGTGACGAAGATCAACCCGTCGCTCAATGCGAATAGCGAGTTCAATCAAGGAATCCACGCTGGAAGGAACCTCCCGGGAGAGAATCTCATCCTTTACCTCTGCGCGGAGACCCTCCAGAAAACGAGCGAGCAAAGCCGGCTCGTTCCAGCCACTGGAGGCAGCAAGAGTGCGAAACTCAATAGAGTAGTCTGTTATGGATCGATTACCTTGACATAGGGAAGACAGGACCCTGTAAGCCTCCTCCCCAAAAACAGATCGATCAAAAACTCGTATCATCTCCTCCTTAAAGTCCTGATACTGGTTAGTACACTCAGCCCTTGCCTCCCAGATTGCCGTGCCCCACTCTCGAGCCCGTCCAGTAAGGAGAGATATGACGTAGGCGACACGAGCAGTGCTCCTGGAGTAAGTGTTGGGCTGGAGAGAAAACACAATATCACACTGGGTGAGGAACGAGCGGCATTCAGTGGGCTCCCCAGAGTAACACGGCGGGTTATTGATTCTGGGCTCCGGAGATTCGAAAGCCCTGGAAGTGGCCGGTGGATCGAGGCGGAGATGGTGAACCTGTTCTGTGAGGTTGGAGACTTGGGTGGCCAGGGTCTCAACGGCATGTCGAGCAGCAGACAATTCCTGCTCGTGTCTGCCTAGCATCGCTCCCTGGATCTCGACGGCTGAGTGGAGAGGATCCGAAGTCGCTGGGTCCATTCTTGGTCGGATTCTTCTGTTAAGGTGCGTGAATGAGGACCCAAAAGCGAACTAACGTAAACAGGGCTTCTTTAATGACAAAACATACGTAGGCTCAGATGGACCGGCAGATTCCGACAGGACAGGACAAGGTTGCAACAAACATGACGATAGTCTGGTTCAGGCATGAATAACACAAACAAGAATCCGACAAAGACAGGAACAAAAACAGAGAGAGATATAGAGGACTAATCAGAGGGAAAAAGGGAACAGGTGGGAAAAGGGGTGACGAGGTAGTTAGGAGGAGACAAGGAACAGCTGGGGGAAAGAGGGGGAGAAAAGGTAACCTAATAACGACCAGCAGAGGGAGACAGGGTGAAGGGAAAGGACAGAAACAAGACACAACATGACAATACATGACATAAACTCTGTGAAGCATTTATTTGGGCTGCAATTTCTGAGTCTGGTAACTCTAATGAACTTATCCTCTGCAGCAGAGGTAACTCTTGGTCTTCCTTTCCTGTGGCGGTCCTCGTGAGAGCCGATTTCATCATAGCGCTTGATGGTTTTTGCGTCTGCACTTGAAGAAACATTCAGAAGTTCTTGAAGTTGTCCAGATTGACTGACCATGTCTTAAAGTCGTTTCTCTTTGCTTATTTGAAACTCTTCTTTGTTCTTGGTCTTTTACCAAATAGGACTATCTTCTGTATACCACCCATACCTTGTCATAACACGATTGGCTCAAATGCATTAAGAAGGAAAGAAATTCCACAAATTAACTTTTAACAAGGCACACCTGTTAATTGAAATGCGTTCCAGGTGACTACCTCATAAAGCTGGTTGAGTGAACGTCAAGAGTGGGCGAAGCTGTCATCAAGGCAAAGGGTGGCTACTTTGAAGAATCTCAAATATAAAATATATTTTGATTTTTTTAACACTTTTTTGGTTACTACATGATTCCATATATGTTATTTCATTGTTGTGATGTCTTCACTATTATTCTACAATGTAGAAAATAGTAAAAAATAAAGAAAAACCCTGGAATGAGTAGGTGTGATCATACTTATGACTGGTACTGTATGTGATGGGATATATAGACATGATGGACAGTATGTGGATAGAATATGTAGTATAACTGAAGAATATGTGGATAGAATAGTATATGTACAGCAATAGTTTAATAGGATGGACTTGACTAGAATACAGTACATGCATATGAAGTGGGTTTAACAGTATGATAACATTATTCAACAGAAGGCAAGGTCAGTACAGGTGCATCAAAGCAGGGACCGAGAGACAGAAAAACAGCTTCTATCTCAAGGCCATCAGACTGTTAAACAGCCATCACTAACTTTGAGTGGCTGCTGCCAACATACTGGCACACCTGTTAATTGAAGTGTTCCATGTCTATGTACATAGGGCAGCAGCCTCTAAAGTTCATGGAGTAGTAACCAGGTGGTAGCCGGCTAGTGACAATGACTAAGTTCAGGGCAGGGTACTGGGTGGAGGCCGGCTAGTGACAATGACTAAGTTCAGGGCAGGGTACTGGGTGGAGGCCGGCTAGTGATGGCTATTTAACAATCTGATGGCCTTGAGATAGAAGCTGTTTTTCAGTCTCTTGGTACAATCTTTGATGCACCTGTACTGACCTCACCTTCTGGATGATAGCGGGGTGAACATGTCGTGGCTCGGGTGGCTGAGGTCCTTGATGATCTGCTTGGCCTTCCTGTGACACAGGGTGCTGTAGATGTCCTGAAGGGCAGGGAGTGTGCTCCCGGTGATGCGTTATTGAAGGCAACATACAAAATATTGGTTGGGGTTATTGCTATCTATTCAGTCTGTCGGCCAGTGATCCTGGACATCAGTGGTGGTCTGTGCTGTTTAATAAGATGAGGGAGGAGGATTGTTTTAAATCAGTATGGCCTTATTTCTATTACAGCATAGTCGATGACTGTCAGTCATATTCCATTCACCCAGCTCAATGTAACATCAATCGCTTTAGGCTACTACATGATACTCAAATCGCCCCTGTAACCATCATGACGTTGCTACAACCCTAGCTTATGTTGTAAACTTTCAACAAGATCATTTTTAGTAATCAAGGGACCAAGAGTGCCACATTCAAATACCACCTTGCACACTCTTACCTGCATCTAGCGGATCTAGAGTGTAATCATTAGTCCAACAGTTGCAAATTAGAGTTACTATTGGACAAATGTATCCAGTTTCGTTCCATTTGCCTCGATTTAAAAAACATTTTTCAACATAATAGGTGAAATGAATATAACAGCAGTAATTCAAATCAAATTGTATTTGTCAAATACACATGGTTAGCAGATGTTAATGCAAGTGTAGCGAAATGCTTGTGCTTCTAGTTCTGACCATGCAGTAATATCTAACGAGTAATCTAACCTAACAATTTCACAACAACTACCTTATACACACAATGACCGAACGGCATAGGCAAGATGCAGTAGATGGTATAGAGTACAGTATATACATATGAAATTAGTAATGTAGGGTGCGTAAACATTATATAAAGTGGCATTGTTTAAAGTGACTAGTGATACATTTATTACATAAATGTTTTCATTATTAAAGTGGCTGGAGTTGAGTCAGTATGTTGGCAGCAGCCACTCAATGTTAGTGATTACTGTTTAACAGTCTGATGGCCTTGAGATAGAAGCTGTTTTTCAGTCTCTCAGTCCCCGCTTTGATGCACCTGTACTGACCTCGCCTTCTGGGTGATAGAGTGGTGAACAGGCAGTGGCTCGGGTGGTTATTGTCCTTGATGATTTTTTTGGCCTTCCTGTGACATCGGGTGCTGTAGGTGTCCTGGGGGGGCAGGTAGTTTTCCCCCGGTGATGCGTTGTGCAGACCTCACCACCCTCTGGAGAGCCTTACGGTTGTGGGCGGAGCAGTTGCCGTACCAGGCGGTGATACAGCCCAACAGGATGCTCTCGATTGTGCATCTGTAAAAGTTTGTGAGTGTTTTTGGTGACAAGCCAAACTTCTTCAGCCTCCTGAGGTTGAAGAGGCGCTGCTGCGCCTTCTGCACCACACTGTCTGTGTGGGTGGACCATTTCAATTTGTCCGTGATGTGTACGCCGAGGAACTTAAAACTTATTACCTTCTCCACTACTGTCCCGTCGATGTGGATAGGGGGGTGCTCCCTCTGCTGTTTCCTGAAGTCCACTATCATCTCCTTTGTTTTGTTGACATTGAGTGTGAGGTTATTTTCCTGACACCACACTCCGAGGGCTCTCACCTTCTCCCTGTAGGCCGTCTCATTGTTGTTGCTAATCAAGCCTACCACTGTAGTGTCGTCTGAAAACTTGATGATTGAGTTGGAGGCGTGCATGGCCACGCAGTCATGGGTGAACAGGGAGTGCAGGAGAGGGCTGAGAACGCACCCTTATGGGGCCCCAGTGTTGAGGATCAGCGGGGTGGAGATGTTGTTGCCTACCTTCACCACCTGGGGGCAGCCCGTCAGGAAGTCCAGGATCCAGTTGCACAGGGCAGGGTTGAGACCCAGGGTCTCGAGCTTAATGACGAGTTTGGAGGGTACTATGGTGTTAAATGCTGAGCTGTAGTCGATGAACAGCATTCTTACATAGGTATTCCTCTTGTCCAGATGAGAATACACCCCTGATCACACGCAAACACAGTTCACTTTCATAGCAGCCATATTAAACAGATGATCACTTAGCTCGTTTTATATATACTTCCTTCTCACAACTATCTTGTGGACTTCAGTGCACAACACATCAGCTGTCTGTGACCAGAAGAAAACATCTTTCCAAGCCATACCTTCATATCATGACTGCTAACCGCTTCACACAGCCTACATCGTTGTCACCTCAGAGTCAACATAGCTACTCGAACTAACGTATTAGTAAACCCGCTACAATCATGCCTTACAGTGTACAGTCAAAAAGCAATTTAGCAGTTACATACATTTATATATCCAAAATCTTACCCTGACTTGGAAGAGTTCCAGTGTTGGATAGCCATAGCCAGCTAGCTAACATAGCATCCCTTTCTGTTTGAGCCGGGTGTTTGAGTAGGCTAAACTAAAGTTTAAAAAAATAAAACCAGATATAGCTTTGGACTAATGCAGTCCTGTCATTAGGTAGGTGTAGGGAAATGATCTCTGCAGGGGAGAGGGTTCAGATAAAAACTGAGTCCACTACTCACCACATGTTATGCGCTGCAGTGCTAGCTAGCTGTAGCTTATGCTTTCAGTACTAGATTAATTCTCTGATCGTCTGATTGAGTGGACAACATGTTAGTTCATGCTGCAAGAGCTCTGATAGGTCGGAGGATGTCCTCTGGAAGTTGTCATAATTACTGAGTAAGTCTATGGGAGCAAGTGAGAACCATGAGCCTCTTAGGTTTTGTATTGAAGTCAATATACCAAGAGGAGGACATCAGTTAGCTGTCCTGCGGCTACACCATGGTGCTAACCTACAGAGTGCTGTTGAGGCTACTGTAGACCTTCATTGCAAAACAGTGTGTTTTAATCAATTATTTGGTGACGTGAATATATTTAGAAAGGTTCACTTTTTTAAATGTTTCACTATTTACATTTTTATGACATTCACTGAGGAGGATCTTCCCCTTCCCTTCTCTGAGGAGCTTCCACTGCTGGACATCCTAATCAAAGTCTGAAGTGTGCTCAGTCTGTCTGGGTGCCAGCCCAGGCCATTGTCTCCCTGTCACTGGCTGCTTGGCCCATAAAAGCCCTGTTTTACTGTCTGTCTGTGGCCTCATGGGGCTGGGCTAGTCTCTGAAGACGATTGACTGTGGGACTGCACTCTCTCCCTCTCTTTTTCTCGCTCTCTCTCTGCCTCTCTTTGCTCTCCCCTCTCTTCCTGGGACTCTTTAAAGGATGTCTGCTGGATGGTTTACTACTCTGTTAGTTCATTTGGCCAGAGACTGTTTCTACCCAGCGATAAACATTTCTGTAAAGGAGCAGCGAGCGGAGATGACCTCTGAAAGGTCCATAAAACCAGAGTGTTTTCAGATCACAGCCTGTGATAATGTCACTGAGATATTACTGATGGGCCGGGCGGGGCTAACACTGCCTGGACTGTATTGTAGAGAGTGGAGTCTCTCTCTTTCTCTCTCTTTATCTCCCTCCCTCTCTATATGTCTTTATTGTCCTGTCCTGCCCTCTTTCTCTTTCGCTCTCCATCTACAGTCAGCCACCAATTGTGCAAGTTCTCCCACTTAAAAAGATGAGAGAGGCCTGTAATTTTCATCATAGGTACACTTCAACTATGACAGACAAAATGAGAAAAAGAAATCCAGAAAATCACGTTGTAGGATTGTTAATGAATTTATTTGCCAATTATGGTGGAAAATAGGTATTTGGTCAACAACAAAAGTTTATCTCAATACTTTGTTATATACCCTTTGTTGGCAATGACAGAGGTCAAACGTTTTCTGTAAGTCTTCACAAGGTTTTCACACACTGTTGCTGGTATTTTGGCCCATTCCTCCATGCAGATCTCCTCTAGAGCAGTGATGTTTTGGGGCTGTTGCTGGGCAACACAGACTTTCAACTCCCTCCAAAGATTTTCTATGGGGTTGAGATCTGGAGACTGGCTAGGCCACTCCAGGACCTTGAAATGCTTCTTACGAAGCCACTCCTTCATTGCCCGGGCGGTGAGTTTGGGGATCATTGTCATGCTGAAAGACCCAGCCACGTTTCATCTTCAATGCCCTTGCTGATGGAAGGAGGTTTTCACTCAAAATCTCACGATACATGGCCCCATTCATTCTTTCCTTTACACTGATCAGTCGTCCTGGTCCCTTTGCAGAAAAACAGCCCCAAAGCATGATGTTTCCACTCCCATGCTTCACAGTAGGTATGGTGTTCTTTGGATGCAACTTAGCATTCTTTGTCCTCCAAACACGACGAGTTGAGTTTTTACCAAAAAGTTATATTTTGGTTTCATCTGACCATATGACATTCTCCCAATCTTCTTCTGGATCATCCAAATGCTCTCTAGCAAACTTCAGATGGGCCTGGACATGTACTGGCCTAAGCAGGGGGACACGTCTGGCACTGCAGGATTTGAGTCCCTGGCGGCGTAGTGTGTTACTGATGGTAGGCTTTGTTACTTTGGTTCCAGCTCTCTGCAGGTCATTCACTAGGTCCCCCCGTGTGGTTCTGGGATTTTTGCTCACCGTCCTTGTGATCATTTTGACCCCACGAGGTGAGATCTTGCGTGGAGCCCCAGATCGAGGGAGATTATCAGTGGTCTTGTATGTCTTCCATTTCATAATAATTGCTCCCACAGTTGATTTCTTCAAACCAAGCTGCTTACCTATTGCAGATTCAGTCTTCCCAGCCTGGTGCAGGTCTACAATTTTGTTTCTGGTGTCCTTTGACAGCTCTTTGGTCTTGGCCATAGTGGAGTTTGGAGTGTGACTGTTTGAGGTTGTGGACAGGTGTCTTTTATACTGATAACAAGTTCAAAAAGGTGCCATTAATACAGGTAACGAGTGGAGGACAGAGGAGCCTCATAAAGAAGAAGTTACAGGTCTGTGAGAGCCAGAAATATTGCTTGTTTGTAGGTGACCAAATACTTATTTTCCACCATAATTTGCAAATAAATTCAGAAAAAAATCCTACAATGTGATTTTCTGGAAAAAAAATTATCATTTTGTCTGTCATAGTTGAAGTGTACCTATGATGAAAATTACAGACCTCTTTCATCTTTTTAAGTGGGAGAACTTGCACAATTGGTGGCTGACTAAATACTTTTTTGCCCCACTGTATCTCCTTCCCTATCTCCCTATCTCTGATCACTCTCTCCAAACTGGGCTTTTGAAAGAGCCTCAGGTGTGTCAGTAACATCAGGTCTCAGACAAGGTGACATATCCTGCAAGGCTAAGCTACAGTGGCTACAGCCAGCTTACCCCCAATACACACACACACACACACACACACACACACACACACACACACACACACACACACACGCACAGCACAGCACAGCGAGCTTACCTGTTGCTCCTGGCCGAGATGACTTAAGGCAACGCTGGCAACGAAGAAAAGGAAGGAAAGGTTACAGGGCCTCCTCTTCCTAGTATCCTGATGGTTAATGTCCAATCGCTGAAAAATAAACTCTGTGAACAGAGCAATGCTTCAATTACAGAGGGACATCAGGGAATGATGTGTCTTTGTTTTTACAAGGACATAGCTTATGGACGATACACTCAACTCTGCTATTCAACCAGATGGCTTCTTCATATGCTGGGGCACGAGTACAAGACATTACAATGCTGCTTCGTACAGTTCTAAGACAGCTGCCGGAAGCTGACGCTGTAGTTGTCCATGTGGGGTCAAATGACATGAGGAGGGCTAGCTCGGAACTGCTGAAACTGGATTTTAAAGAACTGATTCTAGCTCTGAAAGACAAATAAAACGTGGCAGATTATTTCAGGCATCGTACCATCGCTGGGCCGTGGAAGCAAAAGATTCCGCAGTCCATCCAAATAATCGTGTCCCTGCATTTCAAGGACGCGTTGAAACCATGACTTATCAATGACTCAAGCCCTGTTCAGATAATCCCTACCATTGTGTTGTTGTAGTGCTGCTGCAAATGTACCTGTTCCCAGGGGTGTTGGAAGTCACAATGTAAGTAACTTCACTTATGTTCCTCTTACTTCCCTGGATGCCTCGGTCAATCATACAGCTGTTGTCAGCAGTACTCCTGCACCTATGAACCGGAGTTATACTGTTAGCACTGAGGCGGTTCGCCCTAGTAGGAAACATACTATGTGCAGCTCATGTTTACCTCTGATAAGCCTCCCAGTAAAGCAATAAAAACAATTCTATCCCAGAAAGCGCAAAACATAGCCCATGAAACCGATAACTTGCTTGTAATAACATTGTGATAACATTCATCTACTGACAAGCTCTGAAACTCACTTACATGCTGACCACACCGCTCACGTTGGGTGCGCAAAATAAATGTACACCTACAGCTAAACTGCCTGCGCGTGTCAACAAGCATCTGCGTAGCCAAGCGCTAAAATAAAACTTCTAACTTCTATTTTTAACACTTGACTCTCTGCAAGTCCCGCCTCTCCCATCTCATCATTGTTTTTTAGGAGCATCTTTTTTATTTTACCTTTATTTAACTGGGCAAGTCAGTTAAGAACAAATTCTTATTTTCAATGACTGCCTAGGAACAGTGGGTTATCTGCATTGTTTCAGGGGCAGAATGACAGGTGTTTACATTGCCAACTCTGGGATTTGACCTTGCAACCTTTCGGTTACTAGTCCAGCGCTCTAACCAATAGGCTACCTGCAGTCCCATAGACCCACATGGTTGATTGAAAGATGAACTGAGGTCCACACTCCAGTCGGGTTGGTGGTGGTAATGCACCTTAAAGTTGGTTGCCAACTGACATAAAGTCCACATAAGAAGAACATTACTAATGAAGGAGGAGAGATTACTAGGAAATATTAGTTTCCCCTTTTATCTGTGGATTAAATGTCTGGATAGAGAACACATGATTTTGTGTGACTCAAAATAGGTGGAAATTCTACCAAGATCCAGAAAAAAAGGACCTTGTGCATTTCAGGTAAAATAACAACCCAATGTTTATAATCCAGGACAAATTCGCTAGCTAGCTAAATGCCCATTAATTTTGAATGTGTTTCGACCTGACCCCAGATTACTACAGTTGGTTCAGAGTTCGTTTTGATATTTCAACTTGTGTGTCTGGTGTGGATGTACAAAATCAACATCCGCGCGACGGTGCACGTGGATGCACACGTGTGCCCAGTCTAGACAGTATGTTAGATAATACAGTTGAAATCTGAAGTTTAGGTTGGAGTCATTAAAACTATTTTTTTTCACTCCACAAATGTCTTGTTAACCAACTATAGTTTTGGCAAGTTGGTTAGGACATCTACTTTGTGCATGACACAAATAATTTTTCCAACAATTGTTTACAGACAGATTATTTAACTTATAATTCACTGTATCCCAATTCCAATGGGTCAGAAGTTTACATGCACTAAGTTGACTGTGCCTTTAAACAGCTTGGAAAATTGCAGAAAATTATGTCATGGCTTTAGAAGCTTCTGATAGGCGAATTGACATAATTTGAGTCAATTGGAGGTTTACCTGTGGATGTATTTCAAGGCCTACCTTCAAACTCAGTGCCTCTGCTTGATATCATGGGAAAATCAAAAGAAATCAGCCAAGACCTCAGAAAAAATATTGTAGACCTCCACAAGTCTGGTTCATCCTTGGGAGCAATTTCCAAACGTCTGAAGGTACCACGTTCATCTGTACAAACAATAGTACGCAAGTATAAATCCTATGGGACCACGCAGCCGTCATACCGCTCAGGAAGGAGACGCGTTATGTCTCCTAGAGATGAACATACTTTGTTGCGAAAGTGGAAATCAATCCCTGAACAACAGCAAAGGACCTTGTGAAGATGCTGGAGGAAACAGGTACAAAAGTATCTATATTCACAGTAAAACGAGTCCTATATTGACATAACCTGAAAGGCCGCTCAGCAAGGAAGAAACAACTGCTCCGAAACCGCCATAAAAAAGCCACAAACGGTTTGCAACTGCACATGGGGACAAAGATCATACTTTCTGGAGAAATGTCCTCTGATCTGATGAAACAAAAAATAGAACTGTTTGGCCAGAATGACCATCGTTATGTTTGGAGGAAAAAGGGGGATGCTTGCAAGCCGAAGTGCACCATCCCAACCGTGAAGCACAGGGTGGCAGCATCATGTTGTGGGGGTGCTTTGCTGCAGGAGGGACTGGTGCACTTCACAAAATAGATGGCATCATATATTGAAGCAACATCTCAAGACATCAGTCAGTCTTCCAAATGGACAATGACCCCAAGCATACTTCCAAAGTTGTGGCAACATGGCTTAAGGACAACAAAGTCGAGGTATTGGAGTGGCAATCACAAAGCACTGATCTCAATCCTATAGAAAATGTGTGGGCAGAACTGAAAAAGCATGTGCGAGCAAGGAGGCCTACAAACCTAACTCAGTTACATCAGCTTTGTCAGGAGGAATGGGCCAAAATTCACCCAAGTTATTGTGGGAATCTTGTGGAAGGCTACCAGAAGCGTTTGACCCAAGTTAAACAATTTAAAGGCAATGCTACCAAATACTAATTGAGTGTTTGTAAACTTTTGACCCACTGGGAATGTGATGAAAGAAATAAAAGCTGAAATAGATCCTTCTCTCTACTATTATTCTGACATTTCACATTCTTAAAATAAAGTGGTGATCCTAACTGACCTAAGACAGGTCATTTTTACTAGGATTAAATGTCAGGTATTCTGAAACTGAGTTTAAATGTATTTGGCTAAGGTGTATGTAAACATCTGACTTCAACTGTGCCTTTGATGATACAGTGGTACTGTACCAATTAGAGGTTGACCGATTATGATTTTTTTTCAACGCCGATACCGATTATTGGAGGACCAAAAACCGCCGATACCGATTAATCGGCCAATTTTTTTTAATGTATTTGTAATAATGACAATTACAACAATACTGAAATGAACACTTATTTTAACTTAATATAATACATCAATGAAAATCAATTTAGCCTCAAATAAATAATGAAACATGTTCAATTTGGTTTAAATAATGCAAAAACAAAGTGTTGGAGAAGAAAGTAAAAGTGCAATATGTGTCATGTAAAAAAGCTAACGCTTAAGTTCCTTGCTCAGAACATGAGAACATATGAAAGCTGGTGGTTCCTTTTAACATCAATATTCCAAGGTAAGAGGTTTAAGGTTGTAGTTAATATAGTATTTATAGGACTATTTCTCTCTATACCATTTTTATTTCATATACTTTGACTATTGGATGTTCTTATAGGCGCTTTAGTATTGCCAGTGTTACAGTATAGCTTCTGTCCCTCTCCTCGCCCATAACTGGGCTCGAACCAGGAACACATCGACAACAGCCACCCTCGAAGCATCGTTACCCATCGCTCCACAAAATCCGTGGCAGAGCAAGGGGAACAACTACTCAGAGCGAGTGACGTTTGAAACGCTATTAGCGTGCACCCCGCTAACTAGCTAGCCATTTCACATTGGTTACACGAGCCTAATCTCGGGAGTTGATATGCTTGAAGCATTGCGAAGAGCTGCTTTCAAAACGCACTAATGTTTTGTTTGAATGAATGCTTACGAGCCTGCTGCTGCCTACCATCGCTCAGTCAGACTGCTCTATCAAATATCAAATCATAGACTTAATTATAACATAATAACACACAGAAATAGGAGCCTTTGGTCATTAATATGGTCGAATCCGGAAACTATCATTTCGAAAACAAAACGTTTATTATTTCAGTGAAATACGGAACCGTTACGCATTTTATCTAACGGGTGGCATCCATAAGTCTAAATATTGCTGTTACATTTTACAACCTTCAATGTTATGTCATAATTCTGGCAAATTAGTTTGCAACGAGCCAGGCTTCCCAAACTGTTGCATATACCCTGACTCTGCGTGCAATGAACGCAAGAGAAGTGACACAATTTCACCTGGTTAATATTGCCTGCTAACCTGGATTTCTTTTAGCTAAATATTCAGGTTTAAAAATATATACTTCTGTGTATTGATTTTAAGAAAGGCATTGACGTTTATGGGTAGGTACAGTCGTGCAACAATTGTGCTTTTTTTGCAAATGCTCTTTTTTGTTAAATTATCCCCCATTTGGAGAAGTTGGCTGTCTTTGTTATGAAGAAATAGTCTTCACACAGTTCACAACGAACCAGGCGGCCCAAACTGCTGCGTATACCCTGACTCTGTTGCAAGAGAAGTGACACAATTTCCCTAGTTAAAAGAAATGTTAGCAAGCAACATTAACTAAATATGCAGGTTTAAAAATATTTTCTTGTGTATTGATTTTAAGAAAGGCAAGTTTATGGTCAGGTACACGTTGGCGCAACAACAGT
Source organism: Oncorhynchus mykiss (assembly GCF_013265735.2). Taxonomy (NCBI): domain Eukaryota; kingdom Metazoa; phylum Chordata; class Actinopteri; order Salmoniformes; family Salmonidae; genus Oncorhynchus; species Oncorhynchus mykiss. Next base: position 64,009,910 of record NC_048567.1, on the reverse strand, counting down.
CCTTTTTCGCGAATGCACACCGTATCGATTATATGCAACACAGGACAAGCTAGATAAACTAGTAATATCATCAACCATGTGTAGTTAACTAGTGATTATGATTGATTGAGTCATTGATTGTTTTTTATAAGATAAGTTTAATGGTAGCTAGCAAATTACCTTGGCTTCTTACTACATTCGTGTAACAGGCAGGCTCCTCGTGGAGTGCAGTGAGAGGCAGGTGGTTAGAGCGTTGGACTAGTTATCTGTAAGGTTGCAAGATTGAATCCCGGAGCTGACAAGGTAAAAATCTGTCGTTCTGCCCCTGAACAAGGCAGTTAACCCACCGTTCCTAGGCCGTCATTGAAAATAAGAATGTGTTCTTACTTAACTGACTTGCCTAGTTAAATAAAGATTAAATAAAGAAAAGAAATAGTCCAAATCGGTGTCCAAAAATACAGATTTCCGATTGTTATGAAAACTTGAAATCGGCCCTAATTAATTGGCCATTCCGATTAATCGGTCGACCTCTAGTACCGATACATGTTTACAACCTCTTCAGAAGAGACAGGAATGCCAATGGGGTGGTGGGTGTGTTGTTGCTGTTTATATTCAGAACCACATTCCTGTAATCATTCCTAAGGATCTCATGTCAAATGCTGTTGAAGTAATATGGCTACAGGTTCACCTGCCTCACCTGAAGCCCATTATTGTGGGACGTTACTATAAACCAAGTACTAACAGTCAGTATCTGGATAATAAGTGTGAAATGCTTGACAATGTATGTGATATCAACAGAGAGGTATATTTTCTGGGTGACCTAAATATAGACTTAGGCTTTCATCAAGCTGTCCATTCAAGAAAAAGCTTCAAACATTAACCAGTGCCTGCAACCTGGTTCAGGTAGGATGACCACATTTAAAATACCCAAATGTGGGACAACAGGATACATTTTTTTGGAACAGTGTAACCTACATGAATAAAAACATTTGTCAGCCTTGGCAGCAGCTAATGGGGGTCCATAGTAAATACAAATACAAATCACTGAGGACTTGTCATGTACCAACAACACCATCACTCTTGTCAAGATGGTACAACAGCATCTCAACTTCCTAAGGCGGCTGAAGAAATTCAGCATGCCGCCCCGGGTCCTCTTCAAATGCTACCAATACACCATCGAGAGCGTCCCGGCCAGTTGCATCACGCCTGGTATTGGCTTCGTCCACGACCGCAAGACCCTCCAGCTCCCAACCCTCCAGGACATCTCCTCGAAACGGTGCCTGAGAAAGGCACGCAGCATCATCAAGGACCCCACACACCCCAGCCACTGTTTTCTCCCTTACCGTCGGGCATGAGGTCTGATACCAACAGGCTTAGAGACCGTTTCTATCTCCAAGCCATCAGACTGCTGAACACTTAAACTGGACTGACCACTTGCTCTGATTCTCCACACGTTAGCATACATGCACTCACTCATGCACACACCCACACAGACATACAGACGCACACATATACAGTACATTCATGCTACACACACATCACAACTGCTACTACCAGACTCTTATTATACTGCTCAGTTTATACACTGCCCCCATCCCCCTCTATCCCAATACACAGGACTATAAACTGTCTTCCTGTATTATACTTATGCTAAAATATGAATTATATTCTACTGAGCTACTTACTTTATGTTCGTATTATTAGATTTGATTATTCATTATTGTTGTTGCATTGCCGAGAATTAACCTGCAAGTAAGTTCTTTGTTGGATGATTATACCATGCATATCCCTTACATATGACTAATAACATTGGGAACAGAAACACACTGTCTCACTCAATCTCTTACACACAGACACGTGCACACACACACACACACACACACACACACACACACACACACACACACACACACACACACACACACACACACACACACACGCACACACGCACACACACACACACACACACACACACACACACACACACACACACACACACACACACACACACACACACACACACACACACAACAAACACAGTAAACAGTTCATGTGGATGCTAAATGCCATGTAGAGATTGAGATCTGGGTTGTAATAGCTGAGATTAGATAAGGAACATCAAGGTGAAGAGGGAGGCTCGGGGGAGAAAAACACGGCTCAGAGAGTGATCTCTCAAATGTCAAGATGTAAACACAACAGACGAAGAGCAGAGGAGTGTGAAGAAGGGAGAGAGAGGGGGGGGGAGAAAGAGGAGGAGGACTCAGCCTCATAATCAAAGCTGACATCTCTCAATTTGATTCAATTCAAGGGCATTATTGGCATGGGAAACATATGTTAACATTGGGGCGGCAGGTAGCCTAGTGGTTAGAGCGCTGGGCCAATAACTGAAAGGTTGCTTGATCGAATCGCCGAGCTGACGATGTAAATCTGTCGTTCTACCCCTAAACAAGGCAGGAACACAGTTCCCCGGTAGGCCGTCATTGTAAATAAGAATTTGTTCTTAACTGTCACTCCTAGTTAAATAAGTTTCATTTTTTTTAAAATTATACATTTGCCAAAGTAAGTGAAGTAATAAACAAAAGTGAAATAAACAATTAGAATTAACAGTAAATATTACGCTCTCTCGCTCACTATAACACAGATGAACCCTTTTGCTATCTTAATGAGGATCAATGATCACAGCTTCACTCTAGACGTGTGTCATTGTTTAATAGTATCTGAGAGATAGATCCCTTAGCAGAGATAAATAACATTTAGTAAGGTGAGGAACTCTGGTGTTGCTAGAGTGGATGTTTGTAATGTCACAGGGTAGAACATGTCCCATGGCTGCATCTTATTCTAGGAGAGATGTCACTCCCTTCTACCCTTCTTCCGGACCTGGATGGGGAAAGAGGGATACCTAGTTCAGTTGTACAACTGAATGCATTTAACTGAAATGTGTCTTCGCATTTAACCCAACCCCTCTGAATCAGGGAGGTGCTGGGGGGGCTGCCTGAAATCAACATCCACGTCATTAGCGCCTGGGGAACAGTGCCTTGCTTATGGGCAGAACAACAGATTTTTACCTTGTCAGCTTGGGGATTCGTTCCAGAAGCCTTTCGGTTGCGGGCCCAATGCTCCTACCCGCCAGGCTACCTACCGCCACTATAGGTAACCTTACATGTATGTGGGGAAAGTGTCTGACTTGTCTTGTTGTTGTTATTGTAATGTTAGTGCCGTAACTTAATCAGATAGCTCCTCTATGTCAAACAAGTCAAATGACACTATATAGTCAATATTATCCTATAACACCTAACTGCATCTATATACTGTATAACTGCATTTTGTAGGCTACATTTAGTCTATGGGGATGATAGATGATCTAATCTACATAGAGTGGATGGGAAACGGGATGGCAGTGTAGTAGTAATATGAATGGCATGTATACACACAGCTAAACACAGATAGTGAGACTAGTGGTGTTTACTCTTAGCCCAGAGAAAGGCAATATGGAGGAAGAGTTTTTCATCAGGGAGAGGAGATAACCGCTTTTTGTGGAACAGGATTGAAAAAAAGCTCATTCTCCATATCCAACAGTACCACATCTCAGCTCCACAATATCTCATCCTTACCACGTTACACACAGACACCCACACACACACATAATGCTATCCAGATACATCCCACCTCCACGATATCTCATCCCCTGCCTGCTTCGCCTCACGCTTTCTTTGATTTCAAGAGCTGAACTATTCTGCAACATTTGTTGATGTGGTTCTGCTAGTAAATGCTGCAGAATTGTGCTTCTCTTGGAATCGCTGCTCTTCGCCGCCACGAGAAGTCCACGAGAGATCCATCGCCCACCGAGCTGAGAGCACAAAGATACACACACTTACACACACACACAAATATACACTCACACTCCCTACACATCTGTTCTGGGCTATGCCTGAGCTCTCATGGTGCTCTGCTCCTCTCTTCTCCTGGACAGTTTTAGTCCAGTGGGTGAAGGACCCGGTCAGTCCGTCCAAGCTGCTGTCTGTGTCTCAGGGCCCAGAGCCCAGCTTCAGAGTTTCTGTAGGTGTATCTGGGGTTGTGTGGTGGATGACTTCCAGAACTCGTTAACCTTGGGAGGCAGACCTAAATTCAGCCCATCCCCCCCAGGCCCCCAGGTTAGGGTATGATCTGTATGTAGAATGCTCCCCCTCTCTGACCAGCACTGTCCAGCACACACAAACCATGCACGCAGAAACACTCTCTCTGGTTCTCTACCTCTAGCATCACTCTCTCTCTCTCTCTCCCTCTCAGAATCAGGGTTGATACAGTGTTTTGTTTTACGTTCTGGTCTAATATAAACAACAGCACAGCCAAGGAAGTCATCTTGTCATGTTGGAAGAAACATTATTAATACATGTTAACTTGCAGCTATTACTTTATGCTGATAGATGTATTGTATTGGTCCTATTTACACAGGGCAAACCCTGTCTCAAAACTCACCACAGTCATGTTAGAATGTACACGTAATTCACAAAGGTATCAAATGATTAGGCAGTTAATCAAATCCCTCTTGTATGAATTTGGCCGTTGTTTCAATTCCAGAGATCACATTCTATTGAAGCCGGCTGCAAGGTTTTAGTTCTTGCATTGTTGTTGTTTTTTACCGTTGTTTAATTGGCGAGTCCATTTTAGCAGGAGGTTTTGGTGTGTGTGTGTGTGTGTGTGTGTGTGTGTGTGTTCATGTGTGTGTTCATGTGTGTATGCATGTGTGTCTCATCCCTCAGCTGTGTGTGGTCAGACAGCAGCATCATTAGTTTGACAGTTTAAAACTGCTAAGGGAATAAGTGAGTTGTAGTGTGTGAATCAAGGCCATGTATAAAGCCACGTACTGTACCAGAGGTTAATGGCACAGGCAACCTTGGGCCACTGTAGAGGATATCACTCATCATATTGATACTGCAGCTTTGTGTGTGTTGACGGGAGGGGTTCTGCAGTGTGTGTGTGTGTGTGTGTGTGTGTGTGTGTGTGTGTGTGTGTGTGTGTGTGTGTGTGTGTGTGTGTCATTGTCCTGTCCTAATTGCTCACATTTGATCTAAGTGGGTGTTGTTTCAGGGCTTCTTGCTCTCCTCTAGGTTCATTTATCAGGGAGAAATGGAGAGACTCCATCTACAACTCAAGACTCTCAGTGCTTCAAGGTGAAGCCCTCAGAAGGCTCAGTGTTACCTTGTTAAATCGATGAGCCCCAGAAGTGGAATTCTCCTCTGAGGATGGAGTGTGTGTCAAGGTTTCCGTCAGGAAAATGTGTTGGCATACATTTGACCGACAACATTTTAATTTACCGGACTTTTGAGAAATCTGCCCGACCCATATGCATTGGGTGGGTAACCTGATTAAGGAGTCCACCCACGGGGCTCAGAATGACAGAAATCATATTTAGATTATGGTAATTAATATGAACAAAACATGCAAGTCCAATATGCAACGATGTGCAGTCCTTCTTACCCAATTCTGATGTGCACTTTGAACTTGTTAGAATCATTGTCCACATTTCCTTTTCCTCATCAAATCTGACAAGTAACGAACAGCAAAATCACTAGCCTATGTCAATCTACTATCACCCATAGTAGAATAGTAGAAATAGTAGAAAAACGTACCTATTCTATTGGTCAGCTTGTCGAGAAAGAAATAGCCTATTCCAAACAGATTCCGGGACAGTTGTAGGAAGATAGATCCCGATTTCATTCAACCCGCAGGCCGAGGTTACATCAAGAAACGGTAAAAAGCAATAAGGCTGATGGAACAGATCAGAAGGTTTCGTTTAAAATGTTGAGTAACTATTATTTCTTCACATTATAAGCGCAGCAATGTTCACAAGGCAGTAGGCTAGGTGCCAATGTTCGTTCCATAATGCAATTAGCGAGAAAACACCCTTGTCAAAACGCTCGCACATGCGAGCTTTTCATGTGACAGAGATGAAAATATCCGTAGGAAGTGTAGGAAGAGAGGAGATGTAATAGGCTGCTTTGAAGCAAGGTAAGACATGTCTCATAATATGTATTAAAACCTTCAGCTTTCAAACAAGTACGTGTATGTTTTGAAAATGCATAGCCTACTGCCTCCAGCTCATTGCACAGTGTGGCACGCTGATGAAGCCTTCCCTTGCTGTTTGATATGCTGCAGCAGCAGCTCTCGGCTGTCTGACAGGTTTTCTGCTCAAAGGCTCTGTATCTGTATGCTGTAGGCATGTGATAAATAAGATGCATAACCAATATACTGTACACACAAACACAAATGTAATTAAATGAACCTACAGACCGATAAGCATGACCAGTCAGACGTATTTCCTTCGACTGGTATTTCCATCAATGAATAGGCTAAAAAGCATTATTTCGCAGTGGGATTTTTTTTTCTCCTCCGGGACAATTGGCCGGCGCCAATTTTATTTATCAGCTTTTCAATTTTTTTATAGGCCAAAAGCCGGCTATTACCGGCTAACGGAAACCCTGGTGTGTGTGGTTGTGTGCATTCATGCGTGTGTGTGTGTGTGTGTGTGTGTGTGTGTGTGTGTGTGTGTGTGTGTGTGTGTGTGTGTGTGTGTGTGTGTGTGTGTGTGTGTGTGTGTGCGTGCGTGTGTGTGGTACCATCGGTTAAAGGCTGAGAGGGATTTGAAAGGCCATTTGTCCCTGAGGCAGACAGGCTTTAGGAGCAGACTGCAGGGAGAGGGAGAGAGGGAGCGAGAAGGGGGAGGGAGCGAGAGATGGAGAGCAAGGGAGTTTAGGAGAAGAAAGGAAGAGGAGAATAGAGGGAGTTTTTTTCTCTTAACTGCTTTCAATATAGTTCATTTTCCTCATCGTTCTGGATATAAATCAGTAGAGATTAATATCATAAGGTCAACAGATTGTATTTGCAGTCTAAGCCATTGTCCTTTCACTGTGTCTAATAGTCCATTTGATACCATCTCGCTTTCTCTTTTGTCCATTTGCTGATGTTAAAGCACAATTTTAAACTAGATTTAGTGGGAGGAGCTGTCATTGTCTGTTATCCTGCCATATATAACCATATACATGTGTCTGTTATCCTGCCATATATAACCATATCTCTGTGTCTGTTATCCTGCCATATGTAACCATATACATGTGTATGTTATCCTGCCATATGTAACCATATACATGTGTCTGTTATCCTGCCATATATAACCATATCTCTGTGTCTGTTATCCTGTCATATATAACCATATACATGTGTCTGTTATCCTGCCATATGTAACCATATACATGTGTCTGTTATCCTGCCATATGTAACCATATACATGTGTCTGTTATCCTGCCATATATAACCATATCTCTGTGTCTGTTATCCTGTCATATATAATCATATACATGTGTCTGTTATCCTGCCATATGTAACCATATACATGTGTCTGTTATCCTGCCATATATAACCATATCTCTGTGTCTGTTATCCTGTCATATATAACCATATACATGTGTCTGTTATCCTGCCATATATAACCATATACATGTGTCTGTTATCCTGCCATATGTAACCATATACATGTGTCTGTTATCCTGCCATATGTAACCATATACATGTGTCTGTTATCCTGCCATATGTAACCATATACATGTGTCTGTTATCCTGCCATATGTAACCATATACATGTGTCTGTTATCCTGCCATATATAATCATATACATGTGTATGTTATCCTGCCATATATAATCATATACATGTGTCTGTTATCCTGCCATATGTAACCATATCTCTGTGTCTGTTATCCTGCCATATATAACCATATACATGTGTCTGTTATCCTGCCATATATAACCATATCTCTGTGTCTGTTATCCTGCCATATATAACCATATCTCTGTGTCTGTTATCCTGCCATATGTAACCATATCTCTGTGTCTGTTATCCTGCCATATATAACCATATACATGTGTCTGTTATCCTGCCATATATAACCATATCTCTGTGTATGTTATCCTGCCATATGTAACCATATCTCTGTGTATGTTATCCTGCCATATATAACCATATACATGTGTCTGTTATCCTGCCATATATAATCATATACATGTGTATGTTATCCTGTCATATATAACCATATACATGTGTCTGTTATCCTGCCATATATAACCATATACATGTGTCTGTTATCCTGCCATATGTAACCATATACATGTGTCTGTTGTCCTGCCATATATAATCATACACATGTGTCTGTTATCCTGCCATATGTAACCATATCTCTGTGTCTGTTATCCTGCCATATATAATCATATACATGTGTCTGTTATCCTGCCATATATAACCATATACATGTGTATGTTATCCTGCCATATATAATCATATACATGTGTATGTTATCCTGTCATATATAACCATATCTCTGTGTCTGTTATCCTGCCATATATAACCATATACATGTGTCTGTTATCCTGTCATATATAACCATATCTCTGTGTCTGTTATCCTGCCATATATAATCATATACATGTGTCTGTTATCCTGCCATATATAACCATATACATGTGTATGTTATCCTGCCATATATAATCATATACATGTGTATGTTATCCTGTCATATATAACCATATCTCTGTGTCTGTTATCCTGCCATATATAACCATATACATGTGTCTGTTATCCTGTCATATATAACCATATCTCTGTGTATGTTATCCTGTCATATATAACCATATCTCTGTGTCTGTTATCCTGCCATATATAACCATATACATGTGTCTGTTATCCTGTCATATATAACCATATCTCTGTGTCTGTTATCCTGCCATATATAACCATATACATGTGTCTGTTATCCTGCCATATATAATCATATACATGTGTATGTTATCCTGTCATATATAACCATATACATGTGTCTGTTATCCTGCCATATATAACCATATACATGTGTCTGTTATCCTGCCATATATAACCATATACATGTGTCTGTTATCCTGCCATATATAACCATATACATGTGTATGTTATCCTGCCATATATAACCATATCTCTGTGTCTGTTATCCTGCCATATATAACCATATACATGTGTCTGTTATCCTGCCATATATAATCATATACATGTGTATGTTATCCTGTCATATATAACCATATACATGTGTCTGTTGTCCTGTCATATATAACCATATACATGTGTCTGTTATCCTGCCATATATAATCATATACATGTGTCTGTTATCCTGCCATATGTAACCATATACATGTGTCTGTTATCCTGCCATATATAACCATATCTCTGTGTCTGTTATCCTGCCATATATAACCATATCTCTGTGTCTGTTGTCCTGCCATATATAACCATATACATGTGTATGTTATCCTGCCATATATAACCATATACATGTGTCTGTTATCCTGCCATATATAATCATATACATGTGTCTGTTATCCTGCCATATATAACCATATACATGTGTCTGTTATCCTGTCATATATAATCATATACATGTGTCTGTTATCCTGCCATATATAACCATATCTCTGTGTATGTTATCCTGCCATATGTAACCATATCTCTGTGTATGTTATCCTGCCATATGTAACCATATCTCTGTGTATGTTATCCTGCCATATATAATCATATACATGTGTCTGTTATCCTGCCATATATAACCATATACATGTGTCTGTTATCCTGCCATATATAATCATATACATGTGTCTGTTATCCTGCCATATATAACCATATCTCTGTGTCTGTTATCCTGCCATATATAACCATATCTCTGTGTCTGTTATCCTGCCATATGTAACCATATCTCTGTTTCTGTTATCCTGCCATATATAACCATATACATGTGTCTGTTATCCTGCCATATATAACCATATCTCTGTGTATGTTATCCTGCCATATATAATCATATACATGTGTCTGTTATCCTGCCATATATAACCATATACATGTGTCTGTTATCCTGCCATATATAACCATATACATGTGTCTGTTATCCTGCCATATATAACCATATCTCTGTGTATGTTATCCTGCCATATATAATCATATACATGTGTCTGTTATCCTGCCATATATAACCATATACATGTGTCTGTTATCCTGCCATATATAACCATATACATGTGTCTGTTATCCTGCCATATGTAACCATATACATGTGTCTGTTATCCTGCCATATATAATCATATACATGTGTCTGTTATCCTGCCATATGTAACCATATACATGTGTCTGTTGTCCTGTCATATATAACCATATACATGTGTCTGTTGTCCTGCCATATATAATCATATACATGTGTCTGTTATCCTGCCATATATAATCATATACATGTGTCTGTTATCCTGCCATATATAACCATATACATGTGTCTGTTATCCTGCCATATATAACCATATACATGTGTCTGTTATCCTGCCATATGTAACCATATACATGTGTCTGTTATCCTGCCATATGTAACCATATACATGTGTCTGTTATCCTGCCATATGTAACCATATACATGTGTCTGTTATCCTGTCATATATAACCATATCTCTGTGTCTGTTATCCTGCCATATGTAACCATATACATGTGTCTGTTATCCTGCCATATATAACCATATCTCTGTGTATGTTATCCTGCCATATATAACCATATACATATGTCTGTTGTCCTGCCATATATAATCATATACATGTGTCTGTTATCCTGCCATATATAACCATATCTCTGTGTATGTTATCCTGCCATATATAATCATATACATGTGTCTGTTATCCTGCCATATATAACCATATCTCTGTGTATGTTATCCTGCCATATATAATCATATACATGTGTCTGTTATCCTGCCATATATAACCATATCTCTGTGTATGTTATCCTGCCATATATAACCATATACATGTGTCTGTTATCCTGCCATATATAACCATATACATGTGTCTGTTATCCTGCCATATATAACCATATCTCTGTGTCTGTTATCCTGCCATATATAACCATATCTCTGTGTCTGTTATCCTGCCATATGTAACCATATCTCTGTGTCTGTTATCCTGCCATATGTAACCATATCTCTGTGTATGTTATCCTGCCATATGTAATCATATACATGTGTCTGTTATCCTGTCATATATAACCATATCTCTGTGTATGTTATCCTGCCATATATAACCATATACATGTGTCTGTTATCCTGCCATATGTAACCATATACATGTGTCTGTTGTCCTGTCATATATAACCATATACATGTGTCTGTTGTCCTGTCATATATAACCATATACATGTGTCTGTTATCCTGCCATATGTAACCATATACATGTGTCTGTTGTCCTGTCATATATAACCATATACATGTGTCTGTTATCCTGCCATATGTAACCATATACATGTGTCTGTTGTCCTGTCATATGTAACCATATACATGTGTCTGTTGTCCTGTCATATATAACCATATACATGTGTCTGTTATCCTGCCATATATAACCATATCTCTGTGTCTGTTATCCTGCCATATATAACCATATACATGTGTATGTTATCCTGCCATATGTAATCATATACATGTGTCTGTTATCCTGCCATATATAACCATATCTCTGTGTATGTTATCCTGCCATATGTAACCATATACATGTGTCTGTTATCCTGCCATATGTAACCATATACATGTGTCTGTTATCCTGCCATATGTAACCATATACATGTGTCTGTTGTCCTGCCATATATAACCATATCTCTGTGTCTGTTATCCTGCCATATATAACCATATCTCTGTGTCTGTTATCCTGCCATATGTAACCATATCTCTGTTTCTGTTATCCTGCCATATATAACCATATACATGTGTCTGTTATCCTGCCATATATAACCATATCTCTGTGTATGTTATCCTGCCATATATAATCATATACATGTGTCTGTTATCCTGCCATATATAACCATATACATGTGTCTGTTATCCTGCCATATATAACCATATACATGTGTCTGTTATCCTGCCATATATAACCATATCTCTGTGTATGTTATCCTGCCATATATAATCATATACATGTGTCTGTTATCCTGCCATATATAACCATATACATGTGTCTGTTATCCTGCCATATATAACCATATACATGTGTCTGTTATCCTGCCATATGTAACCATATACATGTGTCTGTTATCCTGCCATATATAATCATATACATGTGTCTGTTATCCTGCCATATGTAACCATATACATGTGTCTGTTGTCCTGTCATATATAACCATATACATGTGTCTGTTGTCCTGCCATATATAATCATATACATGTGTCTGTTATCCTGCCATATATAATCATATACATGTGTCTGTTATCCTGCCATATATAACCATATACATGTGTCTGTTATCCTGCCATATATAACCATATACATGTGTCTGTTATCCTGCCATATGTAACCATATACATGTGTCTGTTATCCTGCCATATGTAACCATATACATGTGTCTGTTATCCTGCCATATGTAACCATATACATGTGTCTGTTATCCTGTCATATATAACCATATCTCTGTGTCTGTTATCCTGCCATATGTAACCATATACATGTGTCTGTTATCCTGCCATATATAACCATATCTCTGTGTATGTTATCCTGCCATATATAACCATATACATATGTCTGTTGTCCTGCCATATATAATCATATACATGTGTCTGTTATCCTGCCATATATAACCATATCTCTGTGTATGTTATCCTGCCATATATAATCATATACATGTGTCTGTTATCCTGCCATATATAACCATATCTCTGTGTATGTTATCCTGCCATATATAATCATATACATGTGTCTGTTATCCTGCCATATATAACCATATCTCTGTGTATGTTATCCTGCCATATATAACCATATACATGTGTCTGTTATCCTGCCATATATAACCATATACATGTGTCTGTTATCCTGCCATATATAACCATATCTCTGTGTCTGTTATCCTGCCATATATAACCATATCTCTGTGTCTGTTATCCTGCCATATGTAACCATATCTCTGTGTCTGTTATCCTGCCATATGTAACCATATCTCTGTGTATGTTATCCTGCCATATGTAATCATATACATGTGTCTGTTATCCTGTCATATATAACCATATCTCTGTGTATGTTATCCTGCCATATATAACCATATACATGTGTCTGTTATCCTGCCATATGTAACCATATACATGTGTCTGTTGTCCTGTCATATATAACCATATACATGTGTCTGTTGTCCTGTCATATATAACCATATACATGTGTCTGTTATCCTGCCATATGTAACCATATACATGTGTCTGTTGTCCTGTCATATATAACCATATACATGTGTCTGTTATCCTGCCATATGTAACCATATACATGTGTCTGTTGTCCTGTCATATGTAACCATATACATGTGTCTGTTGTCCTGTCATATATAACCATATACATGTGTCTGTTATCCTGCCATATATAACCATATCTCTGTGTCTGTTATCCTGCCATATATAACCATATACATGTGTATGTTATCCTGCCATATGTAATCATATACATGTGTCTGTTATCCTGCCATATATAACCATATCTCTGTGTATGTTATCCTGCCACATGTAACCATATACATGTGTCTGTTATCCTGCCATATGTAACCATATACATGTGTCTGTTATCCTGCCATATGTAACCATATACATGTGTCTGTTGTCCTGTCATATATAACCATATACATGTGTCTGTTGTCCTGTCATATATAACCATATACATGTGTCTGTTATCCTGCCATATATAACCATATCTCTGTGTCTGTTATCCTGCCATATGTAACCATATCTCTGTGTCTGTTATCCTGCCATATATAACCATATCTCTGTGTATGTTATCCTGCCATATGTAACCATATACATGTGTCTGTTATCCTGCCATATATAACCATATACATGTGTCTGTTATCCTGCCATATATAACCATATCTCTGTGTCTGTTATCCTGCCATATGTAACCATATCTCTGTGTCTGTTATCCTGCCATATGTAACCATATCTCTGTGTCTGTTATCCTGCCATATATAACCATATACATGTGTCTGTTATCCTGCCATATATAACCATATACATGTGTCTGTTGTCCTGTCATATATAACCATATACATGTGTCTGTTATCCTGCCATATGTAACCATATCTCTGTGTCTGTTATCCTGCCATATATAACCATATACATGTGTCTGTTGTCCTGTCATATATAACCATATACATGTGTCTGTTATCCTGCCATATGTAACCATATCTCTGTGTCTGTTATCCTGCCATATGTAACCATATACATGTGTCTGTTATCCTGCCATATGTAACCATATACATGTGTATGTTATCCTGCCATATATAACCATATACATGTGTCTGTTATCCTGCCATATGTAACCATATCTCTGTGTCTGTTATCCTGCCATATATAACCATATACATGTGTCTGTTATCCTGCCATATATAACCATATACATGTGTATGTTATCCTGCCATATATAACCATATACATGTGTCTGTTATCCTGTCATATATAACCATATACATGTGTCTGTTATCCTGCCATATGTAACCATATCTCTGTGTCTGTTATCCTGCCATATGTAACCATATACATGTGTCTGTTATCCTGCCATATGTAACCATATACATGTGTATGTTATCCTGCCATATATAACCATATCTTTGTGTATGTTATCCTGCCATATGTAACCATATCTCTGTGTCTGTTATCCTGCCATATGTAACCATATACATGTGTCTGTTATCCTGCCATATGTAACCATATACATGTGTATGTTATCCTGCCATATATAACCATATACATGTGTCTGTTATCCTGCCATATGTAACCATATCTCTGTGTCTGTTATCCTGCCATATATAACCATATACATGTGTCTGTTATCCTGCCATATATAACCATATCTCTGTGTATGTTATCCTGCCATATATAATCATATACATGTGTCTGTTATCCTGCCATATATAACCATATACATGTGTCTGTTATCCTGCCATATATAACCATATACATGTGTCTGTTATCCTGCCATATATAACCATATACATGTGTCTGTTATCCTGCCATATATAACCATATCTCTGTGTATGTTATCCTGCCATATATAATCATATACATGTGTCTGTTATCCTGCCATATATAACCATATCTCTGTGTCTGTTATCCTGCCATATATAACCATATACATGTGTCTGTTATCCTGCCATATATAATCATATACATGTCTGTTATCCTGCCATATATAATCATATACATGTGTCTGTTATCCTGCCATATATAACCATATATCCCTCTGTCTCTCTCTCTCTGCAGCGTGTCGACCAGGCTTCTACAAGGCGTTTGCGGGGAACATCAAGTGTTCTAAGTGTCCCCCTCAAAGTTTCAGCTATGGAGAGGGGGCTGCTGTCTGCCACTGTGAGAAGGCTTTCTACAGAGCTGCGAGAGACCCACCCACTATGGCCTGCACACGTGAGTATCATCAATCAAACAATCAGTCAATCAATCAGGCAATCTCGTTATTGTCTAAGCAGCCCTCAATACACTCAGATAGAGTACAGTACAGGTCTGTAGTGGTATATACTCGGGAACAAAAACAGGGAGAGAAATAAATGTGGGTAAAGAGAGCTAGAGTGAGAGGGAGAGAGAGAGAGAAAGAGACAGGTACAGTAGAGAGAGGAAGAGAGAGAGTAGAGAGCTGATAGAGATCTGTTGAGTAGAGAATGGGGGCTGATTGATGGG